>NC_091379.1:17794480-17944752 GCF_038502225.1 Cherax quadricarinatus
ATTCTGCTCTTCTTCACTCCTAAAAGATGGTTTACCTCCCTGGCCAGTGCATGAAATTACCGCCTCCCTTTCTTCCTCAACATTTAAAAGTTCCTCAAAATATTCTCGCCATCTACCTAATACCTCCCTCTCCCCATCTACTAACTCCCCTACTCTGTTTTTAACTGACAAATCCATACTTTCCCTAGGCTTTCTTAACTTGTTTAACTCACACCAAAATTTTTTCTTATTTTCATTAAAATTTCTTGACAGTGCCTCTCCCACTCTTTCATCTGCTCTCCTTTTGCACTCTCTCACCACTCTCTTCACCTTTCTTTTACTCTCCATATACTCTGCTCTTCTTATTACACTTCTGCTTTGTAAAAACCTCTCGTAAGCTACCTTTTTCTCTTTTATCACACCCTTTACTTCTTCATTCCACCAATCATTCCTCTTTCCTCCTGCCCCCACCCTCCTATAACCACAAACTTCTGCCCCACATTCTAATACTGCATTTTTAAAACTACATGTACATTTTTATTTATACACACTCATCTGAGTTTTCTTTGATTTTATCTTAATAGTTTTTTCTGCTTATTACTTTTCCTTTTATATCCATGGGGAAGTGGAATAAGAATCTTTCCTCCGTAAGCCATGCGTGTTGTAAAAGTCAACTAAAATGCCGGGAACAATGGGCTATTAACCCCTTTTGCTGTAATAATTACTAAAAAGAATAAGAAGAAAATTGTCAAAGTGGGAAGTCTGAATGTGCGTGGATGTTGTGCGAATGATAAGAAAGAGATGATTGTGGATGTTATGAATGAGAAGAAGCTGGATGTCCTGGCTTTAAGTGAAACAAAGCTGAAGGGGGTGGGTGAGTTTCATTGGAGAGGAATAAATGGGATTAGGTCAAGGGTTTCAAATAGTTAACGCTAAAGAAGGAGTAGCAATAATGTTGAAGGACAGGCTATGGCAGGAAAAGAGGGACTATGTGGAGTAAAATAAAGGTTGGATGTGAGAAGTGGATTATAGTAAGCGTACATGCACCTGGGGAAGAGAGAAGTGTAGAGGAGAGAGAGAGAGATTTTGGGAAATGTTGAGTCAATGCGTGGGGAGCTTTGAACCAAGTGTGAAAGTACTTGTGGTTGGGGATTTTAATGCTAAGTGGGTAAAAATGTTGTGGAGGGAGTAATAGGTATATTTGGGGGTGCCAGGGGTAAATGAAAATGGGGAGCCTTTAATTGAGCTATTTGTAGAAAGAGGTTTGGTAATAAGTAATACATATTTTATGAAGAAGAGGATAAATGAATATACAAGGTATGATACAGCACATAACCTGGAGTTTACCTGGAGAGAGTTCCGGGGGTCAACGTCCCCGCAGCCCGGTCTGTGACCAGGCGGCCTGGTGGATGAATGCCTGATCAACCAGGCTGTTACTACTGGCTGCAAGCAATCCAATGTACGAGTCACAGCCCGGCTGGTCAGGTACCGACTTTAGGTGCTTGTCCAGTGCCTGCTTGAAGACAACTAGGGGTCTATTGGTTATCCCCCTAATGTATGCTGGGAGGCAGTTGAACAGTCTCGGGCCCCTGACACTTATTATATTGTCTCTTAACATGCTAGTGACACCCCTGCTTTTCAGTGGGGGGATGTTGCATCGTCTGCCAAGTCTTTTGCTTTCGTTGTGAGTGATTTTCGTGTGCAAGTTCGGTACTAGTCCCTCTAGGATTTTCCAGGTGTATATAATCGTGCATCTCTCCCGCCTGCGTTCCAGGGAGTACAGGTTCAGGATCTTCAAGCACTGCCAGTAATTGAGGTGTTTTATCTCCGTTATGCGCGCCGTGAAGGTTCTCTGTACATTTTCTAGGTCAGCAATTTCACCTGCCTTGAAAGGTGCTGTTAGTGTGCAGCAATATTCCAGCCTAGATAGAACAAGTGACCTGAAGAGTGTCATCATGGGCTTGGCCTCCCTAGTTTTGAAGGTTCTCCTTATCCATCCTGTCATTTTTCTAGCAGATGCGATTGATACAATATTATGGTCCTTGAAGGTGAGATCCTCCGACATGATCACTCCCAGGTCTTTGATGTTGGTTTTTCGCTCTATTTTGTGGCCGGAATTTGTTTTGTACTCTGATGAAGTTTTAATTTCTCTGTGTTTACCATATCGGAGTAATTGAATTTTCTCATCGTTGAACTTCATGTTGTTTTCTGCAGCCCACTGAAAGATTTGGTTGATGTCCGCCTGGAGCCTTGCAGTGTCAGCAATGGAAGATACTGTCATGCAGATTCGGGTGTCATCTGCAAAGGAAAACATGGTGCTGTGGCTGAGAACCTTGTCTATGTGAGATATGAGGATGAGAAACAAGATGGGAGCGAGTACTGTGCCTTGTGGAACAGTAGTGAAAGTAGTGTGTTAGATTATGTATTGGTGGATAAAAGGTTGATGGGTAGGCTCCAGGATGTACACCTTTATAGAGGAGCAACTGATATATCAGATCATTATCTAGTTGTAGCTACAGTTTGAATAGGTAGATGGAATAAGAGGAAAATGGCAACAACAAGTAAGAGGGAGGTGAAAGTGTATCAACTAAGGGAGGAGGAAGCTCGGGTGAAAGATAAGCAACTATTGGCAGAAAGTTGGGCTGGTGCAAGTATGAGCAGTGGGGGGGATGGTTGAAGAGGGTTGGAATAGTTTTAAAAATGCAGTATTAGAATGTGGAGCAGAAGTTTATGGTTATAGGAGGGTGGGTGCTGGAGGAAAGAGGAGTGATTGGTGAAATAATGAAGTAAAGGGTGTGATAAGAGAAAAAGGTTGCTTACAAGAGGTATTTACAAAGCAGAAGTGTTATAAGTAGAGTAGAATATATGGAGAGTAAAAGAAAGGTGAAGAGAGTGGGAGAGGCACTGTCAAGAAATTTTAATGAAAATAAAAAAAATTTGGAGTGAGTTAAACAAGTTAAGAAAGCCTAGGGAACGAATGGATTTGTCAGTTAAAAACAGAGTAGGAGAGTTAGTAGATGGGGAGATGAAGGTATTGGGTAGATGGTGAGAATATTTTCAGGAACTTTTAAATGTCAACGAAGAAAGGATGTGAGTGTGGGGGAGGTGCGTGAGGCATTACGTAGAATGAAAGG
This sequence comes from Cherax quadricarinatus, assembly GCF_038502225.1. Taxonomy (NCBI): domain Eukaryota; kingdom Metazoa; phylum Arthropoda; class Malacostraca; order Decapoda; family Parastacidae; genus Cherax; species Cherax quadricarinatus. The sequence continues at coordinate 17,797,594 of NC_091379.1, forward strand.
GGGTAAAGCAGCTGGAATTGATGGGATCATGACAGAAATGTTAAAAGAAGGGGGGGGGGGGGGGACATGGACATGGTGGTGGGAGACGGCCGACTTGTTGAAAAAAAAAAAAAAAAAAAAAATGTATGAAAGAGGGAAAGGTACCTAGGGATTGGAGAGCGTGTATAGTCCCTTTATATAAAGGAAAGGGGGACGAGAGATTGTAAAAATTATAGAGGAATAAGTTTACTGAGTATACAAGGAAAAGTGTATGGTAGGGTTATTACTGAAAGAATTAGAGGTAAGACAGAATGTAGAATTGCGGATGAGCAAGGTGGTTTTAGAGTGGGTAGGGGATGTGTAGATCAAGTGTTTACATTGAAGCATATATGTGAACAATATTTAGATAAAGGTAGGAAGTTTTTATTGCATTTATGGATTTAGAAAAGGCATATAATAGTGGATAGGAGAGTAATGTTGCAGATGTTGCAAGTATATAGAATAGGTGGTAAGTTACTAAATGTTGTAAAGAGTTTTTATGAGGATAGTGAGGCTCAGGTTAGGGTGTGTAGAAGAGAGGGAGACTACTTCCCAGTAAAAATAGGTCTTAGACAGGGATGTGTAATGTCACCATGGTTGTTTAATATATTTATAGATGGGGTTGTAAAGGAAGTAAATGCTAGGGTGTTCGGGAGAGGGATGGGATTAAATTTTGGGGGATTAAATACAAAATGAGAAGTGACAGTTACGTTTTGCTGATGATACTGTGCTTATGGGAGATACTAAAGAAAAATTGCAGAGGTTAGTGGATGAATTTGGGAATGTGTGTAAAAGGTAGAAAGTTGAAAGTGAACATAGAAAAGAGTAAGGTGATGAGGGTATCAAATGATTTAGATAAAGAAAAATTGGATATCAGATTGGGGAGTAGTATGGAAGAAGTGAATGTTTTCAGATATTTGGGAGTTGACATGTCAGCGGATGGATTTATGAAGGATGAGGTTAATCATGGAAGTGATGAAGGAAAAAAGGTGAGTGGTGCATTGAGGTATATATGGAGGCAAAAAGTATTATCTATGGAGGCAAAGAAGGGAATGTATGAAAGTATAGTGGTATCAACACTCTTATATGGGTGTGAAGCTTGGGTTGTAAATACTGCAGCGAGGAGGCGGTTGGAGGCGGTAGAGATGTCCTGTCTAAGGGCAATGTGTGGTGTAAATATTATGCAGAAAATTCGGAGTGGAAATTAGGAGAAGGTGTGGAGTTAATAAAAGTATTAGTCAGATGGCTGAAGAGGGGTTGTTGAGGTGGTTTGGTCATTTAGAGAGAATGGATCAAAGTAGAATGACATGGAGAGCGTATAAATCTGTAGGGGAAGGAAGGCGGGGTAGGGGTCGTCCTCGAAAAGGTTGGAGCGAGGGGATAAAGGTTATGTGGGCAAGGGGTTTGGACTTCCAGCAAGCGTGCATGAGCATGTTAGGTAGGAGTGAATGGAGACGAATGGTAATTGGAACCTGATGAACTGTTGGGGTGTGAGCAGGGTAATATCTAGTGAAGGGATTCAGGGAAACCGGTTATTTTATATAGCTTGACTCGAGTCCTGGAAATGGGAAGTACAATGCCTGCACTCTAAAGGAGGGGTTTGGGAAGTTGGCACTTTGGAGGGATATATTGTGTATTTTGATACGTATATACTTCATACTGTTTGGAGGGATATGTTTTGTATCTTTATACTTATATGCTTCTAAACTGTTGTGTTGTGAGCACCTCTGCAAAAACAGTGATAATGTGTGAGTGAGGTGAAAGTGTTGAGTGATAATGAAACTATTTTCTTTTTGGGGATTTTCTTTCTTTTTGGGTCACCCTGCCTCGGTGGGAGACAGCCGACGTTGAAAAAAAACAATATATAAAAGTTTAAAAAAAAAAAAATTTTATAACATGGCGGTTGTTTCCCGACGAGGCAGGGTGACCAAAAAAAAAAAAAAAAAAAAAAAACCTATCATTCAACACTTTCACCATCACTCGTTCATAATCACCCTCTTTGAAGAGGCGCTCAGATATGACAGTTTAGATAGTCCCTTCAAGCTGCCAATATCCCAAACCCCTCCTTTAAAGTGCAGGCATTGTACTTCCCATTCCCAGGTCTCAAGTCCGGCTAACCAATTTCCTTGAATCCCTTCGCAAAATATTACCCTGTTCACTCTACAACGGCTCGTCAGGTCCCAAAAACTGTGTCTCCATTCACTCCTATCTAGGACGCTCATGCACGCTTGCTGGAAGTCCAAGCCCCTCGCCCACAAAACCTCCTTTACCCCCCTGCCTCCAACCTTTTCGAGGACAACTCCTACCCTTGCCTTACAGATTTATACACTCCAAGTCATTCTACTTTGTTCCAGTCTCTCTAAATGACCACACCACCTCAACAGCCCCTCTTCAGCTCTCTAACTAATACTTTTAGTAACTCCACGTCTCCTAATTTCCACACTATGAATTCTCTGCATAATATTTAAACCACACATTGCCCTTAGACACAACATCTCCACTTCTTTCAGCCTCCTCTTCCTTCTTGCTATAGCATTCACAACCCATGCTTCACTCCCATATAAGTGTTGATTTCACTGAATAATGTTCTTTGTCTCCACAGATGCCTCATTACAACACCCCACCTTTTTTCCTTCATCAATTCTGTGATTTACCTTGTCGTTCATAAGCCCATCTGCCAAGTCAACTCCCAGATATCCAAACACATTCACTTCTTCAATACTCCTTCCCTCCAATCCGATATCCAATTTTTCCTTATCTAAATTGTTTGATACCCTCATCACCTTACTCTTACCTGTGTTCACTTTCAACTTTCTTCCATTACACATCCTCCCAAACTTGTCCACTAAGCTTTGTAACTCTTCAGAATCTCTGGAAAGCTCAGCATCATCATCAAAAAGTAACTGTGTTGTGAACTCCCATTTTGTGTTTAAATTCGCATAATTTAACTCCTCCCCTCTCCGCAACACCCTAGCATTTACTTCTTTTACAACCCCTCATGACTTCTCTCTTCTAGGCCTTAAATCTGGCTTAGCAGTTCTGAATTTCCTCGGTTACCCTGCTCACACCAACAGCATTTCAAATCATAAAAGCCACTTGCCTCTACATACCTCTAACATAGTCACACAATCCTGTTGGATGTCCAACCCTTTAGCACTTAAAACCTTCTTTACCCCACTCCCTGCAACCTTCTCTAAGATGACCCCTACCCCCTTCTTCCCCCACCCCAAATTCATATGCCATCAGAATTCTGTTTTTTCCCTTTCTCTTTAAGTTTCCAAACCACCTCAACAGCCTCTCCTCATTCTTCTGAATAACACTTTTGGTAACTCCACATCACCTAATCTCCAAACTCCAAATTCTCTGTATAATTTTCACATCAATCATTGCTCTCAAACATGGCATCTGCATTGCTTCTAGCCATTGCCTCATTGCAACTGTCAAAACCCATGTTTCCCATCCATACATCAGTTAGTACCACTATACTTTGGTAAAAAAAAATTTCCCCTTCATGATCTTTGCCTTTACAGATGTCTCAGTGCACCACCCACCATTTTCCTCTAGTCACCTCTGTGGTTCACCTCATCTCTCATACATACATCCATCTGCCGACAAGCCCACTCAAATATCTGAATACATTCTCGTCCATACTCCCCTTTTTTAATCTGATATCCAGTCTCTCATTGCCTATATTTTTGAATACTTGAATCACCTTGCTCTTTCCCATATTCACTATTAATAGGAAAGAACAGAGCGATGAGTATGAATATCATGAAGAGAAATGGTTGCATAGAAATTAGAGTGGGATCACTAAATATCTAATTCAGAGGGCTAAGAATAGGTTGAAATGGTTTTGACATTTTGGGAGGATAGAGCAGGAGAAGATGAAGTGCCTATAAATCTGGGTTGATAGTAAAGGGTTGCAGGGGTTATCCCATGAATGGTAGGGAGAAGGAGAGTAAAGGTGGTTTAAGTAATAATAACTAGCATCCAGCAGGCCTATGTTAGCATGCTACATTGCTGAATGGATACGAGCAGATTTTAATGTTTGATGTGTTGCTGGAGTGTGGGCAAAGTGACATGAAGGAATTCAGGGAAACTGGTTAGCTAGATTTAAGCCCTAGAAGTGAAAAATACAGTGCCCGCATTCTGAAGAAGAGGTGGAGATGTTGTAATTGGAGGGTCATCCGAATTATGTGAGCATACTTTTGGTGTGTTGAGGTAGTAGGTTGGTAGACAGCAACTGCCCAGCGAGGTACTACTGACTTGCCAGGTGAGTGTGAAGTAGACACCACAATGGTAGGATTGCTGGTGTCTTTTTTCCTGTCTCATAAACGTGCAAGTTTTCAGGTACGTTTTGCTACTTCTACTTATTCTTAGGTCATACTACACATGCATGTACAAGTATATATATACACACCCCTCTAGGTTTTCTTCTATTTTCTTGCTAGTTCTTGTTCTTGTTTATGGGGAAGTGGAACAGAATTCTTCCTCAGTAAGCCATGTGTGTTGTAATAGGCGACTAAAGTGCCAGGAGCGAGGGGCTAGTAACCCCTTCTCCTGTATATATTACTAAATTGAAAAAAGAAGAACTTTTGTTATTTCTTTTGGGCCACCCTGCCTCGGTAGGATACAGCCAATTTGTTGAAAGACTTTTGGTGTGACAGTAATTGAACGAAAGATGATAATTGGGATTTTATTTTTTACGGTGTTCTTTTAAGACATTCACAAGCACTAACACAAGCCAAATATGCAACAACCATGAGGAGTACTAAAGATTATATTGAGTGACAATATGATCATCAGGATCATGAGCACTAGAAAGGAGGTGTGCTTTTATCTGAGACTTTAACCTTTTGATTGACAGTCATGTAGTACTAAAGTTATTGACATCAGCGTCTCTTGTGTAGATCTAAGTTATGAGCTCTTCTCACTCAGATAAGCTTTGAGCAGTAAATTTTGGTCTAGATACGAGAAACTCGATCTGTGCAGTGAGTGTGCACAGGAAAAAAAAAAAATTGTGCCCTTTGCAGTGCTTGATGGCAAAAAGCGAAACTCAGACCTTGTGCTTGGTTCAGGACTGACTGAAATATTTTCTGAAAGTTTTATGGTTTTATTGGCTGTGTTTTGCTATCATTTGATTGTGGCAGAGAGGCCTGGGGATGTGGTTTGAACAGAGGAAATGTTTTAGGGCAATGAATGTCTCCATTGTTTATTTTGGATTTTTTTTTTGTTACCATTTTATGTAAAATTGGCTAAGTGGCCAACTTTTGTGCACTTTATAGTGTAGCTAAAATAGTTGGAAGGATAGTTTCTTGTGTCCAGTTGATAGAGTGGAAGGCATTCTAGCAAAATAACTAAGAATTTGGTCAATTGGAGCAGTGGAATTAGCTTAAAATACGGTGCAAAACGGGAGAGGCGAAGTTGCTGCTGTGTTATTTGTGGAGACTTCTAACCTTGCATGTGTGTAATTTGCAAGTTTTCCATAAATTTTCTACTTTTGGTGTCATTACCTTCAGAAAAATTCTCTACCATTTGAGATTTTTGTTTTGTAAGAAAGTTATCACAGCAATATTAATTTTGGGGTATGAACAGTGAAGGTTTAAGCACAGTGCCTTCATCTATGCTGCGAACAGGAAATTTTGGCCTATACCCGAGAGAATGAGTCTGTGCTGTAAATGTCTGCAGTATAAAATAATCCTTTCTCACATGGTGCATGATGGGAAAAGTAAACCTTTTGACTGGTTTAAAATAGCAACTTTGGGGTGTTTTATTGGCTGTCTTGGTATCGGTTGATAATATAGAGGACATACTATTAAAGTAGAAGGTTTTGGTTTGTTTCAGGGCAGTTAGCAGCTTGAAGTAGGGCTCAGGGTAGTGGAAATGGTTGATTTTTAAGTTTTCCTGAGGAAGGTTGAAGGCCCCCCCTCCCTCCCATTCTTCTTGGTCTGTTTTGTGGGTTTTTACTAGGTCTTCAATAAATGAGATGCGCTATACCATGCTCATTCATTCCTGGTAATATTCTATTTAAGAAAGTGGGTAAAAAATTTCTGACTTGTTCAAAATGGCAGGGAGGTATAATATAGGCAAGTCCTGGGGATATGTTTAATAAACAGAGGATACATTGCTCTAGTGGCTGGAATGCGTACATTGTTTACTTTTGGACTGTTTTTAAATCGGAATTGTTGAATTTTGTGTAAATTACTGACTTCTGTGTACTTCATAGGGGAAGATCTGATAGTTGAATGAGCTGTTTGTGCTGAATCTTTAGAATGGAAAGCATACTGGCAAATTGGTAAGAATTTGTTGAATACTGCAGTGGAATTGGTTTAAAAATGGAACTCAAAGTGCATGAAATTTTCCTTGCTTAAATGCTCAGACTGAAATTTGCACCTACATAATTCTCTAAGTTTTCCATCAAATTTTTCTTGGTATCTTCAGGAAGAAATTCTCTACCATTTTAGAAGAATTTTTAAATTGTGAATGTCATCATTTCATTTTGGGGATGTTAACAGTGAAAGGGTTGAATACTATTTTCTCTTAAATTGAAGTTGTTGCTGCTTGTTTTTTCCTTGTCGGTTCTATAGGATCTTTGTCTAGGAATCACATCCTTTCATGATGGTGATTGTTTCCTGTTTTCATATAATTTAATGAAGGCATGTTTACTATTATCTCGTGTATGGACCTGGTGAAATTTTGGGGTACATATTGGGATTTTCTTTTATTTCCATTTTATATATCTGAGAAAACCATTTTGAAGTTTCCAAGTGTAGTATAAGTGCTTCTCAACCACAATTATCAGGTTTTCTGATAAAAATACTTTTATCTATAATTACTCGGATGATTATGAAATTTATCATCCAGTCTAAAGGAGTTGGTGTGCATACATTCATAAGCCATTTATCTGGATGTGGTTTCTTTACTCAGTGACCACACACAGGTACCAAGTGTTTATGTAGATACTTAGAAGAGATGTCTACTGTTCACTTCTGATAGGTTTCTCTACATTGTTTCTTAAAACTATATTCTCATTTTCCATTCCAGGTATATAAAATTAGGAAGATGTTAATGGTATTGATACCATGGTAAATGAAGGAACCCCTGTTGGAAATGTGTTTAGTGTGTACAGCACTTTACTCAAATATTTGTTTCATAATATACTGTTCATTGGTTTAGTGTTATTCATTTAACTAATTACCAAAATGCTGTACTTAATATCATTGTGATTTTTAGTATTGGCTTTCTCCAGTAATGTTATCTAGTTATCTTTCTCCAATAATGTTATCTAGTTTCTTAACAGAAACTTGAAGAGAAGCAGTTGGCACTGGTAGATTGTGAGAAACGCCTCTTGAATTATGATGATCTTGAGAAGCGGCTAGTCAAACAGAACGAGGAGGCTGCTAAAAGTATTTCCACTCTCCAGGAGGCTCTGGAAAGTACCAAAAATACACTGTCCAGGTAATATCTGATTAACTTTGTTCCCAGTATGAGTGTGGGAGAGCACAGTAAGATACACAAGGGGAAGATGGTTGATAAGTGTCTTGGAGAAGTGCTTCATTGGTATCTTTCTTCCTCTTTCAGAGAATTTAAAAAAAAAATATGTTCATTAAAAATTAGATGGGAAACTGCATTATATATAGTTTGACATTGCTATTGGTAATAGTAAAGTTCTCAATTTTTTAGAAATTTTTCCTTAAGAATGAGGATAGATACCACTGCTATCCTTGTTTTCCTGCAGTTCTTCTAACACCGTGTGATTGTTCAGCTTGTTACTGTCTTGGACTGTACAGAGTTTTGCAACTCTCATGGCTAATGATTTGAAGGTTAAATGAGTGTCTTGATTGAAAAGAACATAAAGGCACAATACTGTGACTGGAACAATACATAAATAACCCGCAGAGAGCAGCTTATGACGACATTTTGGTCCTACTTGGACCGTTCACAGAGCCGCATTAACACAAGGGTTAGGGAGCCAGTATGTATATAGGTGAGGGGACAGGGACAGGACCAAGAGAGGAAGAAATAGTAGTAGTGGAAGAGGTAAAGTAGGTAGTGGTGGCAGTAATACTAGTACTACTATTACTTCCACTACCTGCCTTACCTCTTCCACTACTTTTTCTTCCTCTTGGTCCTGTCTCTGTCCGTCTTGCCTATATACTGGCCCCCTCACTCTTGTATTAACGTGACTTTGTTAATGGTCCAAGTAGAACCAAAGTGTCATCATTAGCTGCTCTCTCCTATGTGCAGGTTGTTATTGTATCATATCTACTTACTGTAACTGGTAAATACAAAAGACAGATGAATGAACTTTCTTTGCAGAACAATAGGCTATTAATATACATTTTTAATTGAATTAATTTTTTCACACCAACTGTCTACCACCTAGGTGATAGAAGATACTATCTACAGAATGGGTGTATGGTGTACTTTAAACTAACACTTTGGTGGCAAAATCTAATGTATTTAAAAGCATGCCTGTGATTGTTTTTGGTGCTTATAAAATGAAGGAGGGGTGTTAATGTTGCAGTTAAAAACTGTAGTGTAAAGCACCCTTCTGGCAAGACAGTGATGGAGTGAATGATGGTGAAAGTTTTTCTTTTTCGGGCCACCCTGCCTTGGTGGGAATCGGCCAGTGTGTTAATAATAAAAAAAAAATAAAATGTAGATAATTTGGGCAGGTTTTATATAAAATTTATAATGTGGTAATGTTTTATGAAGTGATGTGTATATCTGAAGCTTGCTTAAATCCTCCTCTGTTTTTTTTTTCTTGTGCAGACTGGAGATAACATACAGTGAGGAAAAGACAGCAGAAGTGTCCCGTATGACACAGTCTCTGGAAGCTGTTATTCAAGATCTTAGAAACACAAATGCATCATTGCTAGAAGAGCTAAACTCCTGGAAGGACAAGTTCCTACATCTAGAAAATATGATTGAGCCTTTCAGAGTAAGTTTGATAGTTTAATATTCTTATTTTGATAATTTTGAGAGTACTGATAGTTTCATATTATCATTAAGTATTTAGGGTTATTAAAACTATAAGCTCAACTAGTGCTATGTATAGCCCAGAGCTTTCCATTATGTATGTAATGTACCAATTTTATAACTTATCTGCTTTCTCTAAACACAGATGTTACTGTACAGTAGAGAGTTTTCTTTATTATAGGTCTGCCATCACAAATCCGGCAATCAGTTATTCGGTTCCTTCAGTTATTCGGCACTAATTTTGGCTAGCATAATTTCAAATTTCTAGGGTCGCCACACCAACCTGCTGGTACTGTTTGGTGGCGCTACTTGCTGCATAAGTCATTCCAATTTCTTTTTCTCCATTGTTTTAACCTGCTTACTTTTAGCCCTAGCCATGGTTCCAATGAATAAAAGAAATGCTTCTCATTATGTAAAGCACCTACACAGTACATAATCCATTAAAGATAAGGTGGCTTTGAAGCCACTGTTGGTTGCCATGAACTCAATCTCATGAAGCAGAATATGCTTTATTATTACGCTAATATCAACACTACAGCTTAGTTGCCTATCACAATTGATCTAATATGACATAATAAACAATATAAATAACATAAAACATGTTAAATACTCCAGAATAAATAATATTTGGCATAACACCGAGCAGTTCAACGGAGGTATGAAGAGGATGTGGATACTGCACCATAAACCTAAAACAAAAAAGTTATTTTCTCTATATAGATTATCACACACAGCAGCATAAGCGTAGAGAACCTAGGATAACCCAAAAAAGTCAACGTGACTTATTTTTAGTACCTGGCTTGGGTTAGCCATATATGATTTTTGGTAAATATTCGATTCCCAGCCAGGGTAGAAACATTAGGCATGTTTCTTTACACCTGTTGTCTGTTTACTCATCAGTAAATGGGTACCTGGGTGTTAGCAGACTAGTGTGGGTGTTATCCTGGGACACTGACCTAATTTTCTTGAAATACTCTGTATAACAAGTGGCTTTCTATATAGTAGTATGTCACTGATGTCAGCTAGGCCTGTATACCTTGTACATGTACGTGTAGTAAATAAAGATATTATTATTATTGTTATTTTATTATATTATTATTATTTTCTCAGTTGTTTGTTGGGTTATCTTATTCAAACTTGGGCAATGTATGATGGAAGGATACTTCTTAACGTACACCAAAAATGAAAGAAATCAGACCATAAATAGCGGAGTTCACTTCTCAGCCATTAGCGGCCGCTTAGCGGTATATTTTTGTATGTTTTTATGGTTATATTCTCATTTTCTCGGTCTCATTTGATAGAATGAAATATATATTACAGAAATAGATATGATTTTGATTGCTTTCATGACGAAAAGTACCTTGAAATTGCGCTCACAGTAGCGAAAATGTTCTGTTCTTTAGTGAAGGTCAAGAGTAAACAAATGACGTCACCGTCCAATACCTGTCCGCCTGCCAGTCCAAATTCCAATACGTAGTCTGGGTTGACATTATTTATACAATTATTACAATAATGCAGTAGTCTGCATAGCAGTAAATCTTCTATTTTTTTTGTGTGAAAAAAAATTCCAAATGGTAAGCAAGAGTAATGTAAGAGGGGCCTGGAGCCATGACTAATGAACAGAGAAAATGTTGTTTTAATACCAGGAATGTCTGCATTGTTTATTCTGGACCCTATTTTGAAATTGGCATCTGTTGAAATTTGTGTGAAGTTGGCCAAACTGCCAATTTCTGACCACTTTATTGGGTAGTTGAAATAAGTGAATGGACGGTTTCTTGTACTCAGTTGACAGACTAGAAGTAAATAAGTTTATTCAGGTATACACAAATACAGTTGTAGATTATCATACATAGCAGTGTATGTATAGAGAACCTAGGATAACCCAGAAAAGTCAGACGAAGTGGCTTATTTCCAGTACCTGGCTTGGGCTTGCCATATATGATTTTTGATAAATATTTTTTTCTCTCGGTTGTTTGTTGGGCTATCTCATTGAAACTTGGGCAATGTATGATGGAAAGATGCTTCTTAACGTACAACAAAAATAAAAAAGACGGATGATAAATAAGGGAGTTCACTTCTCAGCCATTAGCCGCCTCTTTGCAGTATATTTTCATATGATTTTTATGGCTGTATTCTTATTTTTTTGGACTTTTGATAGAATGGAAGATATATTACAGAAATAGACATGATTTTGATTGCTGTCATTACGAAAAGTACCTTGAAATTGAGCTCAAAGTATCAGAAATGTTTGATTTTTGCGTCTGTCAAATTGGTTAATTTTAAACAAACCATACCACGGGCGGGATTTGAAGCCGCGGTCAGAGGCTCAAAGCTCGCGACGGTCTGGAGTTTTGAGACTCTGACTGCATGTTCAAATCCTGCCCGTGGTATGGTTTGGTTAATTTTATTAAGTGTTTTCTAACCTAACTACTCTGTAATCGGGCACACTGCAGGTCCCAATGATGCCGGATTTGTGATGGAAGACCTGTAACTGATGGTGGAAAAACAAATGTGACATGTGGTATAATGCAGTTGATGAGGCTTTTCCACTCAGTCTTGGTTAATTATGTGGAGAAAGAGAGGTGTCATTACTGTTTTGTATCGAAAAAATTAGGATAAGTGAAGAGAGCAGTATACAGTCAAATTTTTTGCTAACAGATATCTCCACTTTTTTTTTTTTTTTTTTTTTTAGACAAAATGATGCTGAATGCTTCCATGTCATGCCTTTTCTTAGTGTTTAGATTTTAATGTATTTGACCATCTATACATATCTTTTTTTTCTCAAGTTCATTTTGGTTTTTACTTAGCTTGACTTTGGTTACTGGTTGACTGTGAAAGTGCAAACACCACACCTCTAGCTGCCTTTCTAGGAGGGCACAGACAATGCTGCCTTTAACCCACTTAATTACAACATGCCCCACTTTCAGAATGTAGCCACTGTACTCTCTTCTCCACTTCTTGTTTTTTTATATCTTCCCCACTATTTTCATTGTCTGCTGTTTATTACACCTAACCTCTGCTGGCTTCCAAAAGTCAGTAGGATTATATAATTACCTTATTTGTGTGTAACTTGAGCAATATGTAGGGGACATGGTGGAAGATGACCTTTGGGTCTGTTTTAATTTGGTTGAGTGTAATGATTTATCTTGTATACATTGTTTGAGAACTTTCAAAAGCAAGTCAAAAAACAGATGGGCGTCTTGTAGTCTAATAACTCGGGTATCTTCTGCCTCTCCACATAGTTGGGCAACCTAGAAATTGGCTTTCTATATAGCCTCAAGGCCATTGTCATCTGTGGTGTTGAATGTTCTGTTGAAATTACAGATTAAACGAGGCCAAGTCTAAGCAAGAGTTGTTGACTTTGTATTTTGTTCAGAAGTCTGAGAAAAGATGGAGGGTAGGAAGCTGGTAATTAGTAGTTTATACCCTTAAACTGAAGCTTGTACTTTATGTAGTTGTGTAGCTTTGTGGTCAAGCATATGTGCTAAGTCCCCATAGTGCTGTAATTCACAGTTCAGTTCTTGGAGAAGAATCTTTAATGATGACGTAAGGGTCTAGGACAAATTGTGTGTTGCATGTGAATAAGATTGCAAATGTTGACTAACACCAACAGATATACAAGAAACACTTGAAATAACAAGTCATCACTGCTGACAAATGGTAGAGGAATGGCTATTCTTAATATCAGTTTTCTGTTATTTCCATTCATCTGTTTGCTCTAAGGATTAATTTCCCCTGGTCTCAGACCAGGCCTTATGGATTGGAAAGAAAATCTTTCAGGATTAAGAAATGAAGATAATTACAAATTTGTTGTCTTGAGTGTTCATGAGAGAAAAGGTCAGCAGTCCTGCAGAAGATTTAACAGGTTTCCATTCTGCTCGTATGACGAATAGTAGTACCACCTTCTTGAATGTAAATGGTCCAAGTCGGTTTGAAAAGTTGTCGTAAGCTCCTCTCTTCTTTGTGTGGGTTATTTGTGTATTGTTCCAGTCACTGTACCGTGCCTTTTTTTTTTTTTTTTTTCCGTTGTTTTATTATCTGAGAAATAAGGTAAATCTTCCACTTAAGAACTTTTTTTTTTAAATAGACACTTCCAGATACAGTGTTGACTTGTACTTTTATTGCTCTGACATTCTTGACTGACTTGCCACACAGTTGGTTAACTGATGATAGTGGGTGTTGTGTGATGGGGAAGGATAGGAGAAGGGTGTTTGTAAGTGTGTTGTAGTATGGAAGCTTCATTGTATGCAGTGCTGATTTACCTTTTGGTTCCAACAGTCCAAAGTTTTTAAAAATTTCCTTTAAAACAAGGTTAGTTAAATTTCATAGTAGTTAATTCGACTTCATCAGTGCTAAGTGTCTATCAGGTTGCAACAGCTCCAGTAATAATGTCTCGTCTAACCCATCAGTTGTGTTTTTTAGAAGGAAACATAATGTTGCTTACCCCACCATTAAATTGATTTCCAGTTACACTGGATCACTTTCACATGTAGAGGAGTTTGAGTTGTTCAATACTAGGAGTAGGGACCTGTTATCTGGAAGGAATGATACTCTTTTTCACATAGTGCTTTCCTGACTAAAATGTGGGGATATTTCCAATCTTATTCAATTTGCTGATACAGCTGAAGACACGGAATGTCATGGATTACAGAATGTTAAAAATAAGATTTTGAATGGTTCTACCTGCTTTGTGGGTTATGGTTTCTGGAATATGACAGTGAAGTGGCCACAGGCAGTGACAAGTTGATAATGGTAGTGTAAATTTGATTTTGTTAAACATTTGTTTAAAGCACTTCTTAAACTAGTGGTTCTAGTTCTTTGTAAAGAAAACAAAACACATGCTTTAGTGTGAGTGATGCAGGTATTTGTTAGTATGACCATAAGGCAGAGCTTGTTTCAGTAGTGGCAAGTTCCAGGTGATGGGTTGCCCCATGTTCTGTACAAAGTAGTTACCTGGTTCAGTATGAATTTGTGTATAGTCAATCTCCCGGGTCGCCATATGGAGAAGCTCCGGGTCAGAACCTTACCTGGTAAACCTACATGAATGTGTGTAGTCAAGACAGTCTTAAGATCAAGGAACAAATGTATCCAAGTAGCCTACTGGTAGCTTTCTTCAGGCAAATCACCTAAGACATTAACAGCAGCTAGATATATGGTTGGTTAATATTTGTAAAGTTTATAATTACTCTACATCATACCCCCTTACCTCTAATTTTCCTCTTAGTTTCATGTTGCTATTTATATGCACTTAGTAAAGCAAATCTTTCCTACACCTAGTTAGTACTGAACCTGTAAAGGTCAGTCTCTCGTGTGAGTGGTACACTGCCATATGGAATTCATTACAGTACTGTTATTCAAATTGTGTCTTCATTTGTTAGTTTTAAATTCTACAGGTAGCCACCTCTTGGAAATCTTTCACTACACTAGATTCAAGACCTCAAACTACTGATAAGTTAACTCCATTATTACTTGCAGTATTAACATGAGTTAAGAAGTAAGCTGTTGCATGGCCAATAACATTTACTTATTGTTTAATAACAAATATTAAACTGTCATCAGGAACAACTGGATGCCTATGAAGTGGAAAAAGCAATGCTACTAGAGCGTAATTCTGCTGCCATTGATGAAGCTGAGAAACTGAGTAAGCAGTATGCCACTCTCCTGGGTCATCAGAATCACAAACAGAAGATCCAACATGTTCTGAAGCTCAAGACTGAGAACAGCCAGCTTAAAGAAGTAAGATTACATCCTGCATAAAAAATGCTATATTACATGAAATATTTAACTCTGGAACACCCACACTTACAAATTGAATACTTTTGAACCAAATAATTTCTTAATTCTGCACTACTGATGTGAATATTTAAATATTATTTTACATTTTTTATCGTATGTACCTCAATATTTTTGGTGTTAATTTTATACACGTCATGAGACATTTATTTGGTAGAGATTGGGCAGTAACTAGATTTAATAATTATGTTGCATGGCTGAGAGTTGAAGCAATGTTGCCATGTATAAGTGGTTATGTCCACACAGGCATGAACTTGTTCACACAACTTGCCCTGCCATGTAGACAGTACCCTCACCCATCAGGGCCTAGAAATACATTTGCCCTCTACTCCACTATTACCATGTGTTGCACTCATCATAACAGTTAGTTAAGGGGGAGAAATGTGTAAAGCATATTGAGTGTTGTGTAATGTGATGGGAGGGAGAGGCATCCATTTCTGGCAGAAACCAGTATATACATTGTCTTAATGTCATTTTTAAAAAATAAATTAGATGCAGAACATTATTCAGGAACACTTCTCAAATTGTAATGTGGGTGTCGATGGGAAAGTATAGTTCTGAACACTTTAAACTCAAAATTAAGGACCATGCCTTGTTCAGAAGTTGATTATTCTCATGCAGGTCTATATATATGGTATTATGGCGATTAAAATTTACTGAATACATTATGGCAAAATATAGGCATTACAAGGAAAGTAAAGATTCAACTATCAGTAATGGAATATCATTGGTTTTTCTCACTAAGATTATGAGTGGGTGTCACACGGGATTTAGTTGGAAGCTTCCTGCATCCTTATATATAGTTTGTAAAGGAAAGTTAGGAGTCTTGATCAATCTGAAAATACTACCGATTATCATCAAGGAGGTGTGTATTGTCAACTCTGAAACTGAATGGATGTACAAAAACTGGGACAAAATTTCGACAAAAAAAGTCGTTGAAAACCGAATCTTACGAAAACCAGGGCATACGAAAACTGAGGTTCCACTGTATAATGAATATTATGCAGAGAATTTAGAGTGGGGAGATTAGGTGTGGAATTACCAAAAATATAATTAGAGGGCTGAAGAGGCTGGAGGCAGTGGAGATGTCGTGTTTAAGGGCTAGCGGTAACAATGTAGATCTATGTTTGAACAGTTGAGGGGTTAACTGACAAACCATTGATCTACGTTTTACTGCTAGTGCTCTGAAAATTTAGATTTTTTTTTTTTAACGGGGCAGTTTTCATGGTAATAAGACAAAAAAAAAAAAAAAAAAAAAAAGGTGGTGAAGTTGACACTAGCTGCTCATGTGCCAATATATACCTTTACTTTTTTCTTTTAGTTGTAATTTTTTTTTTTTTCAACAAGTTGGCCGTCTCCCACCGAGGCAGGGTGACCCAAAAAAGAAAATCCCCAAAAAGAAAATACTTTCATCATTCAACACTTTCACCTCACTCACACATAATCACTGTTTTTGCAGAGGTGCCCAGAATGCAACAGTTTAGAAGTATATATGTATAAAAAATACACAATATATCCCTCCAAACTGCCAATATCTCAAACCCCTCCTTTAGAGTGCAGGCAACATTGTACTTCCCATTTCCAGGACTCGAGTCCGGTTATATAAAATAACCGGTTTACCTGAATCCCTTCACTAAATATTACCTTGCTCACACTCCAACAGCTCGTCAGGTCCCATTTACCATTTGTCTCCATTCACTCCTATCTAACACGCTTGCTGGAAGTCCAAACCCCTCGCCCACAACACCACCTTTACCCCCTCCCTCCAACCTTTTCGAGGACGACCCCTACCCCACCTTCCTTCCCCTACAGATTTATACGCTCTCCATGTCATTCTACTTTGATCCATTCTCTCTAAATGACCAAACCACCTCAACCCCTCTTCAGCCCTCTGACTAATACTTTTATTAACTCCACATCTCCTAATTTCCACACTCCAAATTTTCTGCCTAATATTTACACCACACATTGCCCTTAGACAGGACATCTCCACTGCCTCCAACCGCCTCCTCGCTGCTGCATTTACAACCCAAGCTTCACATCCATACAAGTGTGTTGGTACTACTGTACTTTCATACATTTCCTTCTTTGCCTCCATAGATAACATTTTTTGTCTCCACATATACCTCAATGCACCACTCACCTTTTTTTTTTATGTTCTGATTATTACAATTTTTAGCAGTTTGTGATTTTATAGTGAATCTTCGTTTTGACACTAATATTTGGTACTGAAATAATGTCACAAACACAGTGACCGGTGAACATGTTTGCCTGCCTTAGTCTCATAATAATGACTAGAAATATATAGAGAGTATTTATAGGTTCCAGCAATGTTGTTGGATGTGCTAGAGTATATAAAACTTCTTGAAGCACATTGTCAGACTAGTGTCACTCTACACTGCTGAAAGTACAGTCACTCAATATTGCTGGTCGTGCACTGCTCCCAGTGAATCTTGGCATTTTTTTATTTGTTCTCACTGTTCCACACCAAATATTTTTGTTTTTCTGAGAGCCGCTCTTGAACCATCAGATATTACACATTTTGAAGAATCATCACATCTGAACAAGTTGAAAAATAGAACTGTGGCCGAAATGTGTATAACTTGCCAGCCAGGCTTATGCCTCATGTCTGTAAGCACATTATAGAACTTAGTCTAGCATTTTTGGGGTTATGCTATGTAATTTATATTAAGTATGATAACTGTGCTTATGAGTATATGTGCCTAAATGAACTTGCTTAGTCCTTGATTCTGGTTCATGAGTGGCTCTCTGAGACAGAGGCAGACACAGAGCCAGCCAGCCAGCTTAATTAACATGCATTAACACATGTTGCGGAACATTCTCTCTACTTAGGACAGAGGTGATAGGACATTTTGGCAGGATTACACTACCAGTTGCATCAAAATTGAAATGCTGTGGCACAAATGTTGCACATGAGTTATCTAGGTTTTTTTTATGTATTCTAGACCACTTGTGACCATATCCCTCTGAGTCAATAAACTCTGGCCAACATCACTTTCCTTGAAAAAGCATTGTTAATGTGACATGGCATTAGTGAATCCCTGGAGTTTGCCACACAGTTTGCTATATCTGGCACTCGATTGAACTGGTGCTCCCACAAGGTACTAAGTGTCCCAGTTTTTTTTTTTTTTTTAATACTGCACACACTTGGAGTGTTTAAGACCCATTTTATGCTGCATAGGCCTATCAGGCCTCTGTTGCCAAATTTGAAGGCAAGAAAAATAGTGCATTGGTCGTCATGAGCGCTATTGGCAAAACGTAGTCTATCTACATTTGGACAGTTAAAGGGTTAACCCCCTTTCATATAATATTACGGCTTGCAGGCCAGTGTTGATTGTGTAATACTACACCAAAATTCTAGCAGCTTCTAATCTTGTGGGAGAAAGCTGGGAGGCCTACATATGAGAGAATGGGTCTGAGTGGTCAGTGTGTGCAGCATAAAAAGAATCCTGCAGCACACATTGCATGAGACAAAAAAAAAAAATTCAAACCATGTTTTTGGTTTAAAACAACAACTTTGCTGTGTATTTTCGTATAGTATTGATGGTTGTGTTCTCATTTTCTTGATCTCGTTTAATAGACTGTACCATATATTACAGAAAGATGATTTTGAATGGTTTACGGACTAAGAGTACCTAGAAATTAACCCTTTGACTGTTGCGGCCGTATATATATGTCTCACGAGGTACCATGTTTGAAGTATATACATATACTCATAAATTCTAGCGGCTTCAAATCAAGGAGGAGAAAGCTGGTAGGCCCACGTGTGAGAGAATGGGTCTGTGTGGTCAGTGTGCACCACAAAAAAAATCCTGGAGCACGCAGTGCATAATGAGAAAAAAAAACTCGGACCGTTTTTTTTTTTAATTAAAATGCCGACTTTGTGGTCTATTTTCGTATAGTATTTATGGTTGTATTCTCGTTTTCTTGGTCTCATTTGATAGAATGGAAAACATATTATGGAAAAAGAGATGATTTTGATTGATTTTACTATCAAAAGAACCTAGAAATGGAGCTCAAAGTAGGGGAAATGTTTGATTTTTGCCGATGTTCAAAAATAAACAAATGACAGCATTGTCCAATAAATGTCCAACTAGCCATTCTAATATGCAGTCATGAATGGGTTGATGTTATTTATACAATTATTACAATATTGCAGTAGTCTGCATAACAGTAAATCTTCTATTTTTTGTTTGAATAAAATTTCAAAATAAAAAGCAAGAGTAATATCAGAGGGGCCTGGAGACATGACTGATGAACAAAGAAAATGTTATTTTAGAGCCAGGAATGTCTGCATTGTTCATTCTGGTCCATATTTTGAAATTGTCATATTTTTTAATTTTCATCAAATTGGCCAAATTGCAAATTTCTGACCACGTTATTGGGTAGTTGAAATTGGTAAATGGGCAGTTTCTTGTACTCAATCGATAGATAAAACGGAATTCTAAAGAAATAGCTATGAGTTTAGTCGACTGGAACAATGGAATTAGGCGAAAATAGGGCTCAAAGTGGGCGAAATCGCCGATTTGTAAATATTGCCAAAGTCGCTAACTTCACAAGAGCGTAATTCTGTCAGTTTTCCATCAAATTTCTTTTTTCTTTTTTTTTGGTGTCATTACAATTGGGAAAAGATTCTCTATCATTTTGTATTTTTTTTTTATTTTTTCTTTTTTTTTTTTATTTTATTTTTTTTTTTTTTTTTTTTTTTTTTTTTTTTTTTTTTTTTTTTTTTTGAAATTTTGCGACACCAGGAGACACCTCAGGATTGGGGGTTGCGACAGTCAAGGGGTTAAAGTAGCGGAAATGTTCGATTTTTGCCTAAGTGTATTGGACACAAAATGTGTCCAATACACATCAACTGGTGGTTCAAATATGCTTTTACAAATGTGCTGATATTATATAATTTTTATAATGCAGTAATCTGCTTAACAGTAAATCTTTTATATTTTGTGTGAATAAAAATTAAATGGAAAGCAAGCACAATATTAGATGGGCCTGGAGATGTGACTAGCGAGCAGAGAAAAATGTTATTTTAGTGCTAGGAAGGTTTGCATTGTTAATTCTGGACCCTATTTTGAAATTGACCTTCCTTGAATTGTGTATGAAATTGGCCAAATTACCAAGTTCTGATAACTTTATTGGGAAGTTAAAATTGTACTTGATCAATAAAACAAGGAGTTCTAGTGAAATAGCTATGAGTGTGGTCAACTGGAACAATGAAATTGGCCAAGAATAGGGTTGAAAGTGGGTAAAATCGCCGATGCGTAAATATAGCCAAGACCACTAACTTCACGAGTGTGTAATTTCATAAGTTTTCCATCAAATTTCGTACTTTTGGTTTCATTACCTTAAGAAAAAGATTCTCCATCATTTCATAATATTTTTGTTTTTAAATTCTTTGACACTGAGAGCAAGTTTGTGAGCAGCGGTCACAACAGTAAGAGGGTTAACAACTAACAGATGCTATTTGACGTAAGTGAGATAAGATTTTACCCCACAAGTATAGTAATTAATTCACTTTTACAAGCTGTAGAGATAGTTCCCTTAATCTCTTGTAAAATTCATGATCTGAAGCACTGTATGTTAACACTACCACATAATTTTACCCCCCAAAAATTACTTTTCAGGAGGTGTACAAGCTACGGCAGGAAACTGAACGGCAGCGCAAGAATGTCAGAAGACTGGAGGAGAAGATAGCCAAACTGTGTGGATCAAGTCGTCTGAATGATACTACTAGATTTCTTAGTGATAAGGAAAATTCTTTTAATGTTACTGCTAATCCATCAATGTCATCAACTCCCCTTAAACCTAGTCATAAACCTCACAGATTTTAATGGATAGCAGATATATAGCAAATATTTTAATTGCTCAATTAATCAGGGTTTATGGATTCTGTCTACATTGTGGTTTGAAATATAGTGGAATGTTATATGTATTGTGATTGCAGAAATTGAGCATGTTGAAAGTCACCTCATTGCTTTATTATTTTCTTGGTACATTTTTTTTCATTAAATAAAAAAATATTTCCCATGAATGCTGCAGGGAGATGAAATTGTTTTTTTTATTTAGTAGTTAAAAGTCTTAAATTTATAAGTAATTATCAAAATGTTTCAATTGCTACACAGAAAAACATGTAGCTGACCACTTGGGTCAGTGAAAATAAACACACAGTAATGTTTGCATGAGTTGCCTGCCATCATGAATATTGATTGTGGAAAGAAAATGGCAGTAATCCTACCAGACTGCAAAATATGAGGTTTTAGTTTCTCTTACGTTGGATGGTTACCTACCTTTGGTCTGTGTGTCTGAAGTACTTAGCATTATGGCAAAGCATGAGAATCAAATACTCTTTATTACTGGTATTGTATAGCATTTTACACATAATTATATTACTTTTTCTTCCATTTGTAAATAGCATCATAACAAACATTGACACCCAGTTGGTATTTAGCATTCATATTTTCTACATCACTTAGTGTTGTCTTTTATTTCCTAAATATCTGTATTTTAAAAATTTCTGTATTTGTTTATTTTTATAGTAATAAAATATTTGACGATAAAAATTGTTTAGTAATGTCTGTAACATAATAAACAGTATGACTTCTTGTACTCCAGGAAATTTTGGTGCTGCAATTTATCTGTACATTGGGGGTGTTTGTGATGGACAACTAGAGGTTGATCTTTCCAAAGTTACCTAGAGAAGTGCAGTAGAGGTTCCTTGATGTGGTGAAGAGGCTCATCGTCTAAAGAATTGGAACATTTTGTCTGCTTTCTTGAACCAGGGACTAAATTCCTTTTCCACCCCATCTTTCTGACTTTCCTATCCATTCAACCTTTGAGATGTATCCCCTGAAAATTATAGCTCCTAGGTTGGAGAGGATCATTGTCTTATTCCATTGTGGTCTTCAGCGGTGGTAGTATTTGTCGAGTAATCTGTATCTTGGAATTTGTTGAGCTGCTCTCTGGAGTTCTGGTTGGCAGTTTTGGGTGTTCTTAAATGATGTGTGTATCTCTGGAGGTAGGTTACTGAAAGCAGTGAAGAGTTTTTACGAGGATAGTGAGGCTCAAGTTAGAGTATGTAGGAAAGAGGGAAATTATTTCCCAGTAAAAGTAGGCCTTAGACAAGGATGTGTGATGTCACCGTGGTTGTTTAATATATTTATAGATGGGGTTGTAAGAGAAGTAAATGCGAGGGCCTTGGCAAGAGGCGTGGAGTTAAAAGATAAAGAATCACGCATAAAGTGGGAGTTGTCACAGTTGTTCTTTGCTGATGACACTGTGCTCTTGGGAGATTCTGAAGAGAAGTTGCAGAGATTGGTGGATGAATTTGGTAGGGTGTGCAAAAGAAGAAAATTAAAAGTGAATACAGGAAAGAGTAAAGTTATGAGGGTAACAAAAAGATTAGGTGATGAAAGATTGGATATCAGATTGGAGGGAGAGAGTATGGAGGAGGTGAATGTATTCAGATATTTGGGAGTGGGCGTGCCAGCGGATGGGTCTATGAAAGATGAGGTGAATCATAGAATTGATGAGGGGAAAAGGGTGAGTGGTGCACTTAGGAGTCTGTGGAGACAAAGAACTTTGTCCTTGGAGGCAAAGAGGGGAATGTATGAGAATATAGTTTTACCAACGCTCTTATATGGGTGTGAAGCATGGGTGATGAATGTTGCAGCGAGGAGAAGGCTGGAGGCAGTGGAGATGTCATGTCTGAGGGCAATGTGTGGTGTGAATATAATGCAGAGAATTCGTAGTTTGGAAGTTAGGAGGAGGTGCGGGATTACCAAAACTGTTGTCCAGAGGGCTGAGGAAGGGTTGTTGAGGTGGTTTGGACATGTAGAGAGAATGGAGCGAAAGAGTGACTTCAAGAGTGTATCAGTCTGTAGTGGAAGGAAGGCGGGGTAGGCCTAGGAAAGGTTGGAGGGAGGGGGTAAAGGAGGTTTTGTGTGCGAGGGGCTTGGACTTCAAGCAGACATGCGTGAGTGTGTTTGATAGGAGTGAATGGAGACAAATGGTTTTTAATACTTGACGTGCTGTTGGAGTGTGAGCAAAGTAACATTTATGAAGGGGTTCAGGGAAACCGGCAGGCCGGACTTGAGTCCTGGAGATGGGAAGTACAGTGCCTGCACTCTGAAGGAGGGGTGTTAATGTTGCAGTTTAAAAACTAGTGTAAAACACCCTTCTGGCAAGACAGTGATGGAGTGAATGATGGTGAAAGTTTTTCTTTTTCGGGCCACCCTGCCTTGGTGGGAATTGGCCAGCGTGATAATAATAAAATAAATCTCTGGATGTGTGCGTGTATCTCTAGATGTGTGCATCTTTGGATGTGATGTGTATCATAGTCCTCGATGATGTATTGACTTCAGTTATCCTGGGTGGCTGATGCAACAAAATCTTATTGTGTCCAGAGACTTGGAAAAAAATGGTATCTCTGTATTTACAAGAAATGCAGGGCACTTAGTTATATACATGAGGGGAATCAAATTTCTGGATAGCCTGTACTGCTCTGTAGGAGTCTAAAATAACTACAAATGATGAGGTGGACATTGAAACAATGTGTATGATGACCATGAGAACTACATATAACTTGGCTGTGAAAACTCCGAGTCTAATCAATGACCCTGGATGATTTTGCCAGGAAAAATTGATGCTTACTCAACACCATCAGGGGATTTAGAGCCATTGGTGTACACTGCTTTTGTACATGGAAGTGGGGAAAGAGCATGCACAGGTTTTTGGGACCTTACAAAGGATGAAAGAAAAGTTAGAGGTAGGCTGATGTAAAGAGCAGGCATATTAACCCTTTCAGGATCCAGGCCCCCAATCTGAAACTTGTCCACAGGCTCCAGCAATGTAGAAAAATATATTTTATGAAATGGTAAAATCTATTTCTGATGGTAATACAATTTAATTTAATATAAAATTACGCTAACGCGAATTTTGGTGCGCCAACGATATTTACACATCTGCAATTTTTCCCACTTTGACTCCCATTTTAAGCAAATTATATTATTCCAGTTGACCAAATTCTTAGCTATTTCACTAGTATTACTTTTATTTTGTTGATTGAGCACAAGAAAGTGCCCAATAACTATTTCAACTACCTAGTAAAGTGATCAGAAATTGGTAATTTGGCCAGTTTCACATAAAGTTCAAAACATTCCAATTTCACAATAGGGTCCAGAATAAACAATGCAGGCATTCCTGGCACTAAAATAACATTTCCTCTATTTATTAGTTAGGTTTTCAGGCTTTACAGATGAATTCCATTTTTTATTTTTATTCACATAATTTTTATTCACACCAAAAAATAGAAGATTTACTCTTATGTAATATAATGTATAAACAATATCAGCACAGTTGTGAACGTATATTAGACCCACCAGTTGATGTGTATTGGACGCGTGTCATTTGTTTACTTAGAAAAACGGCTGCAAAAATTGAACATTTCTGCTACTTTGAGCTGTTTCACTCTATTTTTAGTACTAAAATCAATCATCTCTGTTTCTGTAATATATATCCCATTCTATCAAATGAGACCAAGAAACTGTTAATACAACAGTTAAAACCATACAAAAATACACTGTGAAGTTGCTGTTTTAATCCAAAAAAAAGTTTTTTTTTCATGCACTGCATGCTACAGGATGTTTTATATGGTACACACTTATCATGTTGAGCCATTCTCTCATCTAGGTCCAAATTTACCACTCGCAGCTTATCTGAGTGAGCTGAACTCATGGTGTAGAACTGCGGCTTGGACCCCGGTTTCAAAGCCGTAGAATTACGGGACAGACCCTCAAAGGGTTAATGGAAGACAGCAGAGAGCAAATTCAGAAGGAAGGGGCACAGTAAATACAGGGCACCACTTGTATGACAGGTTAGGTTCCAGGCTATCACCAGAGAGTAGAATGCCATTTTGTTCCACTTATAAATATACATATAAATGCCAGATAACAAGTATACACTAACATTTTAAGTCAGCAATAGAACTCATTACTTACCTTAAAATATTTGTGGTCTTAATGAAGGGTGAGAGACGAGTAGGATCATGAAAGTCGTTGGAATGGATAAAATAACGGAGACAGTGGGCATCGTGCTGTTCTTGCAAAGATGGAGCAATCATCTGTGTATAGGCTCTCAGTTGGGGAAGAATGAAAAGCCCTATAACTGAAAGATAACCCATGATAATGATAAATTGGGAGAAACTTTGGGAAGAGTAATAGTTGGTTACTGTAGTTCAATTTAAATAAGATTAGGGAGGAATGAAGATTAAGAAGGGCATGCTTACAAGTCCCCCCATGAATGATGGGCTAGGGTTTTAAGGAGGTTCAGGCAGTTATAGCATCAAGCAGTTTTCAGGAAGATTGTGAGGAGTGAGACACGTGTGCAACAATTGGGTATCTTTATTGAAATGTTTTGCATATACTGTAGGCTTCTTCCTCTTCAAGGGGGGGGGGCTCTTGATCTGAGGAATTAGACCTGTCGGTCTCCTTCCTCAGACCGAACCTAATTACCCCCCATTCCCCCCTTCCCTATCCCATCCTCCCCTTTTTCCTTTCCTCCTCCCCATCCCTCCCTTTTGCCCTTCCTCTTTTTGGCCTTTGGGATTTTACCCACAGGCGCGCTAGTTTCTAGGTAGGGGAAAGGGTACCGGGGTCCATCCTATTCCGTTGAGGTTCTTGGCAGTGGCGTAGTTTGCCGTGGAATCTGGATCGCCTGGGGATGTCCCGATCCCTCTCCGGTATCCTGGAGGGTGTCTTTCGGGCAACGGGTGTATCTGGAAGCCACCTTTCGGATGCCGGGGGTGGTGGCCGAAGGAGGTATGCTTTGTGGCAGATATCCGGCCGCCCTCTCTTTTGTCCACCGAGGTAGCTCGGCAAATGTGAGGTTGCTATCCCGGATTGCTGGTTTACTGGCATGAAAGCTAGGGTATGGCACGGCTTCCATGCTGCATCTGCTCTACTTCTGGTGCGGAGGGAGATTCCAGCCCTTTCATTCCTCCTGGGAACTATTCCTCCCCACTCCCCCCTTTTTTTTCATTCTTTTTTTATTTTCTTTTTTTTTTTTCTTAAAAACAAAAAGAAAAGTAACCTAACCATGGAGAATCCAGTCCTTGAACCTACTACCCCCAGGCCCCTTCTTGATACCGCACCCCATTCTGACCCTGCCTCGTTTTTTGATAACTCTTCGGACACTCCTGATGCCCCTGTACCTCTTGCTGGTGCTGTTTCCTCACCCGCTTCAGGTACTGGGGTTTTGACCGACTCCTTCGATTAGTCTGACCTCCGCCCTCCTTTGACTATGCTTCCGGCCTCTCCCTCTACGGTGCGGCAATTTTCGAATCGCCAGCCCGTTTCACGTCGGACCAACTCCTGTCCCACTCCTAAACGACAATTGCCTGATGATACTTCACCACCACCACGTTCTTCTCAGAAAAGATCAACACATCAAGCACTCCCTTTCCATGCTCAGACATCCCTACTTCAACACCTCGGTCTGTTCTGACGTCTTCGAGTTCTCCCTCACAAGCCCAGGTATCGACAAGATCTTGTACAACACCTTCTACCAATCGCCCCTCTACTTCTCAGAAGTCCAAAAAATCTTGCCCCCTCCTTCCCTTCTTCTGCCCCCACATTTTACCTTTCCAGTCTCTGTACCTGGTTCTATCCCTCACTGGCTCTGTTACAAGTGTGGAGGTTCACCCTCCTCCTCGTTCTGTGCCTTCCTCCCCTGTCCCCTCCCAAGTCTCTCCCTCTTCCGCCTCATTGTGACTTACGTGGCATTCAGTTGAAGGCTTTTCTCGCTTATCACCCCTCTCCATATTTTAAATACGGGTACCCCCACCCATTTTGATCCTCGTACTCTCACACACACTTGCATCGATCTCTCGGTCTGCTCTTCCTCCACTTCACTAGACTTCGCCTGGTCTGTTCTACCGGACTTACATGACAGCGATCACTTTCCAATCATTCATACTTCTTCGTATTCGCCACCTCTTCGTTGCCCTCGCTGGCAATTTGATCAAGCAAATTGGGACCTTTACTCGCAACTAACCGCTTTTAGTGAAGTTCCTTCTTCATCCTCCATTGATGAACTTTTACACCTCTTCTCGACATCAGTTTTCACCGCAGCTTCTCATTCTATCCCCCAAACCTCAGGCAGGCTTTATCAGAAGTATGTACCATGGTAGTCTCCTGCCTGTGCTCGCGCAGTACGTTTGAAACGCGCTGCGTGGGGCAGGTACCGGTATAGTAGAACCAGAGAGAGACTTGTTGATTTTAAGCAGAAGCGAGCGGTCGCTCGCCGTGTCATCCGTGGCAATGAACGCACTTGCTGGCAAGATTGTTTCCACCATCACCTCGGCTTCCTCTGAGTGCAGTCTGGAAAAATGTACGGAAACTGACCCAGCTCCTGTTTTGCAGGTTGCTGGTGTTGATATAGCAAACCCTCTTGATGTTGCCATTGAAAGTGGCAATCATCTGGTCTGTATTTCTCAAGGGCTCCATCTATGTCTCTTGTTTCTTTCCTCAAAGTCTGCTAGAGAGGTAGCACCCTTGGACTTTTCTTCTCACATTGAAGAACCATATACAGTGGACCCCCGGTTAACGATTTTAATCCGTGCAAGAGGGCTCATCGTTATGCGAAATAATCGTTATGCGAATGAATTTTCCCCATAAGAAATAATGGAAATAAAATTAATCCGTGCAAGACGCCCAAAAGTATGAAAAAAATTTTTTTTTACCACATGAAATGTTAATTTTAATACACACAAACTGAAAAAGGCATGCACAATTAAATGACACTTACTTTTATTGAAGATCTGGTGATGATTGATGGGATGGGAGGAGGGGAGAGCATTATCTTCTTACTGTTTAGAAGGGGAATCCCCTTCCATTAGGACTTGAGGTAGTAAGTCCTTTTCTGGGGTTACTTCCCTTCTTTTTTTAATGCCACTAGGGCCAGCTTCAGAGTCACTGGACTTCTTTCGCACAAGATATCTGTCCATAGTGGCCTGTACCTCTCGTTCCTTTATGACTTGCCTAAAGTGTTTCACAACATTGTCAGTGTAATAATCACCAGCACGGCTTGCAATAGCTGTGTGAGGGTGATTTTCATCCATGAAGGTTTGCACTTCAAGCCACTTAGCACAGATTTCCTTTATCTTTGTAGTAGGCAACTTCTTCAATTTCTCTCTCCCCTCCTCTGAACCAGTTTCCCCAGGTCTGGCCTCTTGCTCTTGAAGTTGATCTATCAGCTCATCAGTGGTTAGTTCTTCATTGTCCTCCTCCACCAACTCTTCCACATCCTCCCCACTAACCTCCAACCCCAAGGACTTTCCCAATGCCACAATGGATTCCTCAACTGGCACAGGATTCTCAGGGTTAGCCTCAAACCCTTCAAAATCCCTTTTGTCTACACATTCTGGCCACAGTTTCTTCCAAGCAGAGTTCAAGGTCCTCTTAGTCACTTCCTCCCAAGCCTTACCTATAAGGTTTACACAATTGAGGATATTAAAGTGATCTCTCCAAAACTCTCTTAGAGTCAGTTGAGTTTCTGAGGTCATTACAAAGCACCTTTCAAACAGAGCTTTTGTGTACAGTTTCTTGAAGTTGGAAATAACCTGCTGGTCCATGGGCTGCAGGAGAGGAGTGGTATTAGGAGGCAAAAACTTCACCTTAATGAAGCTCATGTCCCCATAAAGTCGCTCTGCCACGTCTGTAGGATGACCAGGGGCATTGTCTAACACCAGGAGGCACTTAAGTTCTAATTTCTTTTCAGTTAGGTAATCTTTCACATTGGGGGCAAATGCATGGTGTAACCAGTTACAGAAAAATTCCCTAGTGACCCATGCCTTACTGTTTGCCCTCCACAGCACACACAAATTATCCTTGAGGACATTCTTTTGCCTGAACGCTCTGGGAGTTTCAGAGTGATACACTAATAAAGGCTTCACTTTGCAATCACCAGTAGCATTGGCACACATCAACAAAGTAAGCCTGTCTTTCATAGGCTTATGTCCTGGGAGTGCCTTTTCCTCCTGAGTAATGTAGGTCCTGCTTGGCATTTTCTTCCAGAACAGGCCTGTTTCATCACAATTAAACACTTGTTCAGGTTTCAGTCCTTCAGTTTCTATGTACTCCTTGAATTCCTGCACATATTTTTCAGCCGCTTTGTGGTCCGAACTGGCAGCCTCACCATGCCTTATCACACTATGGATGCCACTACGCTTCTTAAATCTCTCAAACCAACCTTTGCTGGCCTTAAATTCACTCACATCATCACTAGTTGCAGGCATTTTTTTAATTAAATCCTCATGCAACTTCCTAGCCTTTTCACATATGATCGCTTGAGAGACGCTATCTCCTGCTATCTGTTTTTCATTTATCCACACCAATAAGAGTCTCTCAACATCTTCCATCACTTGCGATCTTTGTTTCGAAAACACAGTTGAACCTTTGGCAAGAACAGCTTCCTTGATTGTCTTTCTGGTGCCCACAATAGTAGCGATGGTTGATTGGGGTTTCTTGTACAGCTTGACTAGGTCGGCTATACGCACTCCACTTTCATACTTATCAATTATCTCTTTCTTCATTTCTATAGTAATTCTTACCCTTTGAGGTGTAGGGTTGGCACTAGAAGCTTTCTTGGGGCCCATGGTCACTTATTTTCCAGAAACAGCACCGAAAATACTGTAATAATACGAAATATTCCGAGTGTATGCTTGGATGTTACCGCGGAGGCTGGCTGGTAAACAATGGGACGGCTGGCACATGTGAGGCTGGCTGAGGGCACATTGGACGCGTCTCGGACGAAAATCGGTAAGCGGGTTTTTAATCGGTATGCGCGGCAAAAATTTTGCGATAAAAGTAATCGGTATGCGGAAAAATCGCTATGTGATGCCATCGTTATGCGGGGGTCCACTGTAATGTGCCATTTACACTTCAGGAACTGGAGGCGACACTCTCCACTTGCCGATCATCGGCAGCTGGGCCTGACGACATTCATATTTGGATGTTACAACATTTACATAAATCAGCCCTTGTAGTCCTTTTGCACCTCTTCAATCTTATTTGGTCACAAGGAGTTCTCCCCCAGCTGTGGAAATCTACCATTGTTCTCCCTTTCTGCAAACCGGGTACTACGGGACATGATGCCTCCCACTATCGTCCCATTGCTTTTACCAGTGCAGTTTAAAAAGTGATGGAACGTCTGGTAAATCGACGTTTAATGTGGTATTTAGAGAGAGAACAGTCTCTCCACTCGTCAATATGGCCATTCTACCATAGACCCCTTACTACGCTTGGATGCATATGTTCGTAATGCCTTTGCGAATAATCATTCGGTTATTGCCATATTTTTTGACCTCGAGAAGGCATATGATACAAGTTGGAGGTATAATATTTAGGCCCAAGCCCACTCCTTAGGCCTCCGAGGCAATCTACCATCCTTCCTTAAAAACTTTTTAAATGACAGACATTTCTGTGTTCAGGTTAACAATGTGCTCTCCCCGGACTTAGTCCAAGCTGAGGGTGTCCCTTAGGGATGTGTTCTGAGCATGACACTTTTTCTCCTTGCTATAAATGATTTGACCTTTAGTCTTCCATCCAATATTTGGTCATCACTCTATGTTGATGACTTTGGTATAGCTTGTGCAGGCGCCGACTGTCGCCTCATTACAGTTTCTCTCCAGCATGCTGTTGACTGTGTTTCCAATTCGGCCACCACGCATGGGTTTAAATTTTCCAGTACCAAAACTCGCCAAATTACTTTCACTAGACGCTCTGTCATCTCCGATCATCCTTTGTACCTCTATGGCTCCCATATCCCTGAACATGATAGTCAGGTTTCTAGGCCTTCTCTTTGACCGTAGGTTATCCTGGAAACCTCACATTACCTCTCTGAAGGCAACTTGTCACAGCCGGCTGAACCTTCTTAAAACCCTTGCTCATCTTTCATGGGGAGCTGATCGTCGAACACTCCTTCGCCTATATTCTGCCCTCGTTTTATTGAAACTCGATTATGGTGATTAGATCTATTCAGCGACTTCTCCTACTACTCTCTCGAGCCTTAATCCCATCCACCACCAGGGATTACGTTTGTGCCTTGGTGCTTTTCGCTCTTCCTCTGTTGAGAGCCTCTATGCAGAAGCGAATATTCCATCCTGTCCGATCGCCGCAATGCCCATTGCCTTCGCTACTATGTTTGCTCTCATGATCTCCGCAATCCTTCCATATTTAGAATAGTCAACGATGCTAGTAGACTTTCTTTATTTGTTTGTCGCCCCTGTTTGCTCCGTCCCTTTTCTTTTTGACTACATTCACTCTTGTCTTCCCTTCAGTTACCACCTTTCTATGTTCATGTAGCATCTCACTTTTCTTTGCCCCCCTGGGAAGTTCCAGCTGTCCAAGTCTGTTCTTTCTCACTCCCTTGCGCGAAAGCCCAACTGCCTACGGTAGCTTCCCGCTCTCTTTTTCTTGACCACTTCCGCTCTCATTCTCATGCCATCGCAGTGTACACAGATGGCTCTAAGTCTTCTGATGGCGTTGGATTCGAAGCAGTGTTTCCGGACAGTGTCGTGCGAGGGCATTTACTATCCTCGGTCAGCATATTTACAGGTGAATTGTATGCCATTCTTGCAGCACTTATCCGTATTGCATCTATGCCTGTATTGTCATTTGTGGTTGTCTCGGACTCCCTTAGTGCTCTACAGGCTATACAAAAATTTGATACACCTCACCTCAGACCGGGCCGCGGGGGCGTTGACCCCCGGAACTCTCTCTCCAGGTAAACCCCCTAGTCCTCCATATCCAACTTTGGCTATGCCGTATCTCTACCAAGCATAAAGATATTGTTTTTTGTTGGGTCCCTGGTCATGTTGACGTACAGGGCAATGAACAGGCAGACACTGCTGCGCGGTCAGCAGTACATGACCTACCAGTTTCATATAGAGGTGTTCCATTTACGGACTATTTTGCTGTAATAGCTACCCACCTTCACACCCGTTGGCAACAACATTGGTCTAATCTACTCGGTAACAAACTTCATTCTATTAAACCAAGTATAGGTTACTGGCGGTCTTCTTGTCATCAGTGTTGAAGTTGAGAGACTACTCTCTCCCATCTTCGCATTGGCCGCACTCGTCTTACTCATGGGGATCTCATGGAGATCCCTGTTCCTCTGTTCCTCCCTGCACCCTGTTCCTCTCTGTGAGACGTGTCAGGTTCCAGTATCAGTTAGCCACATTCTGTTAGACTGCCCTCTCTATCAACGAGCACGCAGAATTTACCTCGAACGTCGTCTCCGCACTACTATCTCTTTACCTTCCCTTGCTGATGGACCCTCCTTTAATCCTGATTCTCTCATTGACTTCTTGACAACAACTGACTTACTCCACAAACTCTGATGATGATACCTTTTGCACTCCCCTCAGCCCTTTCTACCTCAATGTCTTGCTACCCTCTACCCCTGTACTATCCCCTGCCCCACTGTTCTCCATACTCTACTAATTATCCCTCTCCCTTTTGCCACCCCCTGCTTCCTACCCTGCAGGGGTGTATAGCCCTTGTGGTTTAGTGCTTCTTTTTATTATAATAATTGTAGGCTTCTTCAGTCGAATACAGAGGCAGCAGGTGTAGTAGTGAAATAAAGATGTAATCAGTCAATCAACCATGTAGCAGTAGTAGTTGAGGTGGTCAGTCCCTCAGCCTGGAGACTGACTACCTCAAATACTATTTCTTCAAGATTGGAGTGATAACATCTTTATTTCACTACTACACCTGTTGCCTCTGTATTTGACTGAAGAAGCCTACTGTGTAGGACACAAAATGTTTCAACAATAATGATACCAGACTATTGCACATGTCTTATTCATCTACTAGTCAGTATTTTATATGATTTTCAACATAACAGGTTGTGTGAGGTTTCCAGAGCATTCACCGCTCAAATAGAAGACCAAGATATTTAACCATATCTTGTACAGGGACACGAGAGCCACACAGTATACAGCAGTATGAAGTATAATAGCATGCCTTTTGAAAGTTGTCCGATGCATTTTAGCAACAGAAAATTTAAACTTATGAGAGGTGGCCCAGTGTGAAATGTGATCAATAGCATTCTGGTGAGAGGCTGTTACAAAATGACATCACCTGCACAAGGTATTGGAAAATCGACCTAGACGACTAAATAGCTGAAGGGAGAAGAGGGACAAGGTCATTATCCCCTTGACTGTCTCAACCCCCAATCCTGAGGTGTCCCCCCCCCCCCAAAAAAAAAAAAAAAAAAAAAAAAATTCTTATGAAATGATAGGGAATCTTTTCCTGATTGCAATGACACCAAAAAAAAAAAACAAAATTTGATGGAAAACTGACGGAATTACCCTCTCGCGAAGTTAGCGACCTTGGTGATATTTATAAATCGGCGATTTCGCCCACTTTGAGCCCTATTCTCGGTTAATTCCATTGTTCCAGTCGACCAGACTCATAGCTATTTCTTTAGAACTACATTTTTTCTATCGATTGAGTACAAGAAACTGCCCATTTACCGATTTCAACTACCCAATAACGTGGTCAGAAATTTGCAATTTGGCCAATTTCACGAAAATTAGAAAATATGACAATTTCAAAATAAGGTCCAGAATGAACAGTGCAGACATTCCTGGCTCTAAAATAACATTTTCTTTGTTCATCAGTCACGTCTCCAGGCCCCTCTGATATTACTCTTGCTTTCTATTTTGAATTTTTATTCAAACAAAAAATAGAAGATTTACTGTTATGCAGACTACTGCAATACTGTAATAATTGTATAAATAACATCAACCCATTCATGACTGCATATTAGAATGGCTAGTTGGACATTTATTGGATAATGACATCATTTGTTTACTTTTGAACATCGGCAAAAATCAAACATTTCCCCTACTTTGAGCTCCATTTCAAGGTTCTTTTTATAGTAAAACCAATCAAAATCACTTCTATTTTTATAATATGTTTTCCATAAATGCTATACGAAAATAGACCACAAAGTCGGCATTTTAATTAAAAAAAAACAGATTTTTTTTTCTCATTATGCACTGCGTGCCCCAGGATTTTTTTTTATATGGTGCACACTGACCACACAGACCCATTCTCTCATGTGGGCCTACCAGCTTTCTCCTGCTTGATTTGAAGCCGCTAGAATTTGAGTATATATACGTCAAACACTGTACCTCATAAGACGTATATATACGACCTAAACAGTCAAATGGTTAATAGCAAGCAGGAAGGTGGTAGTGCTAAGAGGAATGCCTTTAGGCTACATGAAGTACGTGTCTGACAAGAAATCCTTAAGGAAAAGTGAGATTGCCTCAGAGGCCAAAGGAATGAGCTTGGGCTAAGATGATGTAACCCCATGTGATGTCTCAAGATTTTTCAAGATAAAAAAAAAAAAGACTGCAGTAACCGAGTGATTGTTAACAAAAGCATAGCAAACTTGGGCATCCAAGAGGATTAACCCGTTAACTGTCCAAACGTAGATCTACGTTCTTTCGCCCAGAGCTCCGAATATTTTCATTGGTTGGTAGACAGCAACCACCCAGGGAGGTACTACCGTCCTGCCAAGCGAGTGTAAAATGAAAGCCTGTAATTGCTTTACATGATGGTAGGATTGCTGGTGTCTTTTGTCTGTCTCATAAATTTGCAAGATTACAGGTATGTCTTGCTACTTCTACTTACACTTAGGTCACACTACACATACATGTACACGTTTATATATACACACACCTCTGAGTTTTCTTTTATTTTTATCTTAATAGTTCTTGTTTCTTATTACTTTTCCTTTTATATCCATGGGGAAGTGGAATAAGAATCTTTCCTCCGTAAGCCATGCGTGTTGTAAAAGTCAACTAAAATGCCGGGATCAATGGGCTAGTAACCCCATTTCCTGTAATAATTACTAAAAAGAAAATAAGAAAATGTTCGAAGTGGGATGTTTGAATGTGTGTGGATGTTGTGCGAATGATAAGAAAGAGATGATTGTGGATGTTATGAATTAGAAGAAGCTGGATGTCCTGGCTTTAAGTGAAACAAAGCTGAAGGGGGTGGGAGAGTTTCAGTGGAGAGGAATAAATGGGATTAAGTCAGGGGTTTCAAATAGAGTTAGAGCTAAAGGAGGAGTAGCAATAATGTTGAAGGATAAGCTATGGCAGGAAAAGAGGGAGTATAAATGTATTAATTCAAGGATTATGTGGAGTAAAATAAAAGTTGGATGATTTGGTTATGCATTTTATCGCTCTAATGCACTTTAAATGCCTAATGTTCACTCAAAGAGAAACAAAGCCAGACTGACTCAAGATGGCTGTGCAGGGAGGCACGCAGGCACGGGCAGGCGGACAGGTCTGGTATGTGGGACAAAACACGGGGCACAGTGCGAAACTCAAGACAAAATTTAGCTGAAAAAGCGGTTCTAAACTTGAAGCGTACGATACTCAGGGTGGACGAAACTCAGGGTTCCACTGTACTACATATAAACACTTCCCAGATTTTGTATAGGTCATTTCTTTTGGGCCTATTCTTATTTTAGAAATGCAACATTCTTAGCAACAGAGTGAATCTTGTAGGGAAGGAGGTCACGGAAGACTGGAATACTGATGAAGTAGTCTGTGAACCAGTACTGTGCTATATTGCACTTAAACATATAAGGCATAAGCATGACAGTGCCAAGGAATAAATGCATTTCGGCCACAGTTGTATCTTTCCATCTACACAGCCGTGACGATTCTGCAACCTCTGTATTGTCCGTTGTGTAGCGGTAGTAATTGTTTGTCTGGGTGACAATCAAGTTCATTATAGGCTCATCAAAGTATAACTGGAAAAAATCTAACTGTAGACTCATTCGTGATGGGACATTCTGGCAGGATGCCACTTCCACTGGTATCAAAATCAAAAAGATGTGACACGAATGTACTTTCTGACCAGTTCCATTCACGGTCAGATGGTGCAGGGTAGATCTGTGGCATGGGGCATGGGGGAGCAGGAGGAGGGACAGGAGTAGAGGCAGCACCGTGGTTGAAGGGGTGCCAGGCTGTCCTTTGCCCGCCCACCGCGCCATGCAGCCCAGGCACCATGCCACCCACCACCACCACCTCTTCCTCCATCCCTGCATACTCTCCTCCTTGATCAGTATCATTATCGGTGGCCGGAGTTTTTGATCTTGATCTTCCACAACCCTTGGGGACTGCATATGACACTGCCTGAACATAGGCGATGACGCCTAAAGGTATGCCTCACTGAGGAATAATGTACATCACTGTCACTTGAAGAATTGTCCAAGGACATAAAATCAATCTCATCATTTATGTCACTTTCACTATCGTCTTCAAAACTGCGAGAAAATGATAATTTCCGTTTGCATAGTTGGGTCTGGTGTGGCCACCACAGAGGTGCTTGGCCGAGGGTCTGGGGTGGCCCCCCCCCCGGGGGGGGGGGTACTTGGCTGAGGGTCTGGTATGGCCACATTAGCAGCCCCAGAGGTGGTGGACCGAGGGTCATCTGGGTTATCGTCAATATTTTCATTAATTCCTCGACCATCAGTGGCCACATAAACCCAGGATCTATATTACTTTCCTCGAATAAGTGTGTTAATACAATGAGGCGTGAGTGAATCGTGGGGATTTGCCATGGTGTTGACCCAAGCTGGTGGTGAAACTAACTGGTGCTGCCATGCAGTACCGTGGGGTCCCCTGGTTTTTTTTGTACTGCGCACAGTGTGCACAGACCCATTCTCTCATGTCTAGGCCACTTGGGCCTAGTAGAAACTTGTCAAAGGTAAAGGTGATGTATGTTCTCTTAGGCATTCTTTTCTAAAAGTGGCTAGTTTCATCACAAAAACTTTAGGAATCAGTCCCTCAGTGTCTACATAGGTTTTAAATTCCTTAACAAACTTTTCAGTCTCATCTCTGTTAGCACTGGCAGCCTCCCCATGCCTTACTACACTCTGAATCCCAATTCTCCTTTTAAACCTATGAGACCAGCCACTACTTGCCTTAATTCATTACTTTCAGTACTGTTTTCTGGGGATGTCTTGCCTAAGATCGCTACATAACTGCCTTGCTTTTTCACAAATTATTGTTTCAGAAACAGTTACCAGCCAACTTAATGAAAAAAGTTGGTAAATCCGTAAGGTAGGACTGTCCCTCTGTAAAATAGTGCTGAGAGTCATTGATCACTTCATCTTTTAAGGTGGCCTTGAATAGCCTTGGCAGTTATTGATTCCATTAATTTTCTTATAATGGAGGTTAGGCTATAATTCGAAGCTAACAACCTGTCTCCTGCTTTGTAGATACGTATCACATTTGCTATTTTTTGCACTAATCCAGCACTACCATTTTGTAGCAATATGTTGACAAGTTATAAATGAGCAGATTGTGAGAACCCTTAGTAGAAAAATATCAGGTAGGAGCAGGTGTAGAGGATTGTGGTAGGTGAGAATGTGAAAGAATGGAAGGTGGAGCAGCATCCATAGTCAATTTCCTCACTTCAGTAAAAGCTAACATGGCCCCAATAGTTTCTGAAGACAAGGAAGCAGCAGAAAGCATGATGCAAGAGGTAGATGGAACAGTGTGTGGAGAAACATTAATAGCTACCAAAGGAGGAAGAAACAGAGGGTAGAGGTATCCTGGAGAAAGGCACCTGAGCAGGGACAGGGAGAAGGGTGTTGCGGCAATATGTATGGGTAGATGGATATCCAAAACTGTCACTGACACAGGAGACGGGGCAAGTCTCCGAAGTAGGAAATATTGAGCTTGGAAGAACATTAATTTGGTAGGGAGTTTTGGTGAGGGGGATAGTTTTGGGCTTTAGAGGTGTTGAAGTAAGAAATGAGGGTTTAGCCAGGAAAGGCTGTGTGAAAGGAGAAATGCATGAAATAGAAGAGGAAGGATGGGAGGTGAAGAGGTAGGAATGTCAGGGGTGATTATAGAAGAGGTACAACGCAGACCTCAGGGTGCCAAGCAACTTCGGAGTAAGAGTGATGTGGAAGTCTGTTGAAGGTGGAAGTGAGGCACTGCCATAGCATAAGAGAGGCCCTCTTTTTCTTGAAGGCAGGAATATGAAGAATGAGCCTCTCCACAATTAAGGTAAGTGAGGGGGCCAGCTGCACTGCAGACTGGGCATTCTGCCAGTGATCTACAGTATTTGGTTGGGTAGCCAAAGTACCAGCAATTTCCTCACTGTTGAGGTGTAGGGAATTTCCCAGCAGACAAAGGTCAGTTTAACACTACTTCAGGGAAAACATCTCTGACCTTGGGCAGGAAGAACACAAGTTTCTACTTTGATGACTGGGAGGGTTTGGAGCTCAAGTTGCTCCTGAATGTCCAGGCCACATTGTATAAATTCCTGTTGGTAGTATGTGGGATGAGGACAGTACTTCACCTAGAACTGAGAGAAGAAGATTTATGCATTGCAACTGGGGTGTCATCAGCCCTAGAATAACCATTAAGCAATATAAGCACATGCTTAGGGCACCAAGGGAAGAGGGGCATCACAGAGTACTGGTACTATAATTGTAACCATTGAATTTTTAGGAATTCCAGATTCACAGAAAGAGCTTAGCGGCATATTCTAAGAGCAGCAAATTTGTATTATTTATGATTTATTTTATTACACCCAATTAATCAGTTATAGGCTGTGTTCCACAACGTCATCTGACATCTGAGATACGTAGGAATGAAACATCTGTTTAAGAAGGATGAGGATCAACTTGCTGCTGGTACAAGGTGAAGGATCAACGATAAAACCATGCAGTACTGGGTTGCATTAGTTCATTTATAATTGACCAATCAATCATCTGATGGACCTAGCTAGGTCCTGGATAACTTTCTGACAATCTTTGTCTTAATATATACCTAGAGTTCAGTATATTTGACTGTCTTAGCATTGTTTTTCTCCATGGATTTTTTTTATAATTATTATAAATATATATGGTTCATATTTTTTTATGCTTCTGTGCTTTTCAGGGCCCAAGATGAAACGTGTTCAATTAAGTTGTGCACAAAAGAGAAAATTGGCAAAAGAGATCCAATAAAAGACTTTGGATTTATTGACTAAGACTGGAAAGCTGCCTGATTTGTTCAGACTAGTTACACAACATGATCTTCCAAATCAAAATCAATCTTTTTCATGAGATGCTACTCGTATTGTACCTGACTGACAAGATTATTGTTGAACAAAGCTCCACA
Organism: Cherax quadricarinatus; assembly: GCF_038502225.1. NCBI lineage: Eukaryota > Metazoa > Arthropoda > Malacostraca > Decapoda > Parastacidae > Cherax > Cherax quadricarinatus. The sequence continues at coordinate 17,836,616 of NC_091379.1, forward strand.
CTTAGCACTACCACAGTGTCCACTTCAAGGTGAGAAAATCATAATAATGTTGAAGTGTCACAGGCTGACTCAGCCATCACAAGTCTCACTACTTACCTCACTTTGCCTGTAAATTCTCTTGATATTTCTGTTGCAAATATTGATGCAAGTTGTTCTACAAGACAGTCTGATTTTAAAATAATTGCTAAAAAATTAAAGTATATTGGACAGTGGTGAAATGATTCAGTCTGCAAAAGATGAAGTAAATAAAGCAAAAGAACCAGGATCGTAGCTCAATTTCTCTGCTGATAATGTGACTTATTGTATTACTTGTGAAACTATTAGTGACTGCCAGTACCACAATGTTGATATATTAATGCATTGGCCATTTTCCACCAAGGATAAAGTTTTTCTTATTTTTAATAATTTATAAAGGAGAAGGGGTTACTAGCCCCCTTGCTTCCGGCATTTTAGTCGCTTCTTGCAACATGCATGGCTCATGGAGGAAAGATTTTTCCACTTCCCCATGGAGATGAAAGGAAATAGATAAGAACAAGAACTATTTAGAAATTAGAAGAAAATTTGGATTGGGGTGTATATGTATATGTGTTTGTGTACTGTGCATAAGTGAAAGTAGAAGTAGCAAGACATACCTGTTTTCTTGACTGTTTGCGAGACAGAAAGAAAAGACACTAACAATCATGCCATTGTGTAAAACAATTACAGGTTTCTGTTTCACATGCATTGGTCAGGATGGTAGTACCTCCCTGGGTGGTTGCTGTTTACCAACTTACTATCATAAGTGTTGATGATGTATTACTTGTGGACTCAGCACTGACTGTCAACACCATAATGGGCCATTTGACAATTCACATCAGACTTTCAGTAGTGGTAAACAAGCAAGATACTGCTCACAAAAACTTTTCTTTGAGGTAAAAGCCAGTGGTGAGCAATAGAAGAGTGAGAGTGGTTATTGTATTCACCATCAAAAGGGTCAGTTTACTGCTTTGTAAACTTTTTTGCTCCCAAATATGCTTCACATTTTGTTGAAAGAAAGCGGTTCAGTGACTGGTGAAATAATATTGTACTGTAATTGATAATCATGAAAGAAATACTATTAAAATACTTAACTCCATTATTATCATCATCATAACCAAGTGCTAAACTTAACTCACGAACAAGGTTTAGACGGCAAAAGTTGGAAAAACAAATTAAAGAAGAGTGCAATTACTGGGAACATGTCTTGGTATGTGTAATAGACATTATTTGTACGTTAAATGATCGTGGCTTGGCTTGTCCAGGAACAAACAAAATATTTGGTTCACTGCAAAATTGGAATTTTTAAAGGCTGCTTGAGCTCATAAGTCAATTTGATCCATTTTTAACAGGGCACATTTGAAATATGGAAATTCTGGAAAAGGGGATCCTTCTTATCTGTCCAAACTCACCTGTGAGGAACTCATTGAATTAACATGTTTATTGTTGACAACAAAAATTCTTCTGTCTATTTTAGCTTGTCAGGGAACTTGACACCAGATCTATCATGTATAGATAAATATACAACACTTATCTATATGTGATATAGATAAGTGTTGTACACTTATCTATAAGCTGGGCAATCTATTGAACCTAGCCTTTCTAGAACTAAAAAGCCACACCAGTGAGGAAATGGTGAACCAGGTGTTGCATTACTTACCTGAAGTTTGCAAACTAAATTTGTCAAAATGTAGAGGTCAGTCCTACGACAACACTGCTAATATGTCTGGGCGTTATAAGAGGCTGCAATAAAAGATTTTAAAGAAAACAAATTTGCCATATATGTGCCCTTTGCAGGCCATTCACTAAATCTGGCAGACCGAAGTATTGTTGACTGCTGTCCAGAGGGGGTTATTTTTTACTTTACAGTGCATTTGCTCTGTACATTTTGTTCAGCCTCGACCAACTAAAGGAAATGAAAGTGCTAAATCCCTCTCTGATACCAGATGGGAGGCACATGATATGGCAGCAGCAGCAATTCTGAAGTTTTTAAGATTTTGGAAGTTTTAGAATGTCTAGCTGAAGACTAGTCACAAAAGGAAACACTAGAAAAGAAGAAACAGCATTGCAAATAGCATACAACAATTTGAATTTAATTTTATATTGATTATGTGGGATGAAATTTTCAATAATTTCATAGAGCAAGTCAAATTCTGCAAAATGGTGCGAGCTTAAAAATGTGCAGATCTGTATGGGTCATTAGCTGACCAGTTATGCACTAAAGGGATGACTTTGATATTATTATAATCAGAACTAAGCACTAAACCTACAAGGGTCATACAGTGCTGCAAATCGAAAGATTTGAAGCACCTGCAAGGGAAATACTACCATACGTTGACTACGGTGTAGCTCGAACATTTCAGAAAGACGGTACCCAATGATGGAGATGCACCGGAAGTAGATCTCAATGACGGAGATAAATTTTGTATTACCACCTTTTACACAGCTGTTGACAAATGAGAAACCAGATGAAAAGAGAAGACGTGTACAAAGAAATAACACATAGAAGAAGAGGAGACGTGCACAAAGAAATAGCAGACAGATGAGAAGAAGAGGAGAGGTGCACAAAGAAATAGCAGACAGATGAGAAGAAGAGGAGAGGTGCGCAAAGAAATAGCAGACATATTTTCTTTGCAAAGAGATGTAGCAAATAATGTAACTTCATCTACTGACCCCTCAAGGAAGGTTCCTTGATGTTGGTGAGGGGCTCTTGATTTAGGGAATTGGATCTGTGCTCCAGTTCCCCGAATTAAGCCTGAATGCCTTCCACATCCCCCCCCCCAGGCGCTGTATAATCCGCCGGGTTTAGCGCTTCCCCTTTGATTATAATAATAATAATTCATCTACTGAAACTAAAAGGTATTCTTGGCATTCTCGTAAGCTAATTGATGGTTACCCAGAGGACTTGGACACTAGTGTCTATGCTGAACTTGAGCAGTTTCACTCGCATGTGCCATAAGTTCAGGGCAACAAAAACTTAACTGATAGTTACCCAGAGGACTTGGACACTAGTCTCTATGCTGAACTTGAGCAGTTTCACTCACATGTGCCATAAGTTCAGTCCAACAAAAACTTAAAAACCAGTTTCAGTCATGCTGAATTTTATAAAATAATTTCATAAAACAAACTTGGGTGTGCATTTCCAAATGTTGACATTGCCTTCCATATATTTTTAACATTAATGGTCACAAATTGCACAGCTGAGCGTTCATTTTTGTCAGCGACATACTTGTTTACCGACTCGGACTTACAACGGGCTCTCTGACCAGTATGCATACCTTAATAAAGCATGTTAGAGCTTATTTCCTCTATTCTGTTTATTACAATATACAGTACACTACTGTATAAACATTTAAAAATATACTAAAAATGCTATAAATGTTACAAAGGTGACATTAAAACAATATCAAAGATGGTTGACACAAACCTACTACCATTATAATATGCTCCTTGCTTAGCGACGAATTCATTTACCAACGTGGTCTTAGGTATGGAACTCCGTCATTAAGTGGGGAGAGGCTGTCTCACATTAGAGGGAGGGAATATGAAAGAAGTGAATGTGTTCATATATTTATGAGTAGATTTCTCAGCAGATGGGCTTATGAAGGACAAGGTTAACCATAGAATTGTTGAAGGAAAAAAGATGAGTGGTGCATTGAGGTATTGTGGAGACAAAAAATGTTATCCATGGAAGCAAAAAAGGGGAATGTATGAGAGTATAGTGGTACCAACACTCTTATATGGGTGTGAAGCATGGGTTGTAAATGCTGCAGCAGGGAGGAGCCTGGAGGCAGTGGGGATGTCGTGTCTAAGGGCAATGTGTGGTGTAAATATTATGTAGACAATTTGTAGTGTGGAAATAAGAAGATTGTGGATTTACAAAAAGTATTACTCAGAGGGCTGAAGAGAGGTTGTTGAGGTGGTTTGGTCATTTAGAGAGGATGGAGCAAAATAGGATGACTTGGAGGGTGTATAAATCTGTAGTGGAGGGGAGGAGGGATAGGGGTTGTCCTAGGAAAGGATGGAGGGAGGGGGTAAAAGAGGTTTTGTGTTCAAGGGGCGTGGACATGCAGCAGGCATGTGAGTGTGTGTTAGAAGTGAATGGAGGCAAATGGTTTTTGGGACCTGATGAGCTGTTGGAGTGTGAGCAGGGTAATATTTTGTGAAAGGATTCAGGGAAACTGGTTAGCTGGACTCGAGTTCCGGAGGTAGGAAGTGCAATGGCTGCACTTTAACCCTTTGACTGTCGCGGCCGTATATATACATTTACGAGGTACCGTGTTTGACGTATATATACTCATAAATTCTAGCGGCTTCAAATCAGGCAGGAGAAAGCTGGTAGGCCCACATGTGAGAGAATGGGTCTGTGTGGTCAGTGTGTACCATATAAAAAAAATCCTGGAGCACGCAGTGCATAATGAGAAAAAAAAAAACTCCGACCGTTTTTTTTTAATTAAAATGCCGACTTTGTGGTCTATTTTCGTATAGTATTTGTGGTTGTATTCTCGTTTTCTTGGTCTCATTTGATAGAATGGAAACTATATTATAGAAATAGAGGTGATTTTGATTGATTTTACTATAAAAAGAACCTGGAAATGGAGCACAAAGTACAGGAAATGTTTGATTTTTGCCGATGTTCAAAAGTAAACAAATGATGTCATTGTCCAATAAATGTCCAAATAGCCATTCTAATATGCAGTCATGAATGGGTTGATGTTATTTATACAATTATTACAATATTGCAGTAGTCCGCATAACAGTAAATCTTCTATTTCTTGTTTGAATAAAATTTCAAAATAAAAAGCAAGAGTAATATCAGAGGGGCCTGGAGACGTGACTGATGAACAAAGAAAATGTTATTTTAGAGCCAGGAATGTCTGCATTGTTCATTCTGGTCCTTATTTTGAAATTGTCATATTTTTTAATTTTCGTGAAATTGGCCAAATTGCAAATTTCTGACCATGTTATTGTATAGTTGAAATCGGTAAATGGGCAGTTTCTTGTACTCAATCGATGGAAAAAATGGAGTTCTGAAGAAATAGCTATGAGTTTGGTTGATTGGAATAATGGAATTAGCCGAAAATAGGGCTCAAAGTGGGCGAAATCGCCGATTTGTAAATATCGCCGAGGTCGCTAACTTCGCGAGAGCGTAATTCAGTCAGTTTTCCATCAAATTTTGTTTTTTTTGGTGTCATTACAATTGGGAAAAGATTCTCTGTCATTTCATAAGAATTTTTTTTTTTTTTTTTTTAAATTTTGCGACACCAGGAGACACCTCAGGATTGGGGTTGCGACAGTCAAAGGGTTAAAGGAGGGGTTTGGGATATTGGCTGTTTGTTGTGACATCTAAATTGTCATATTTGGGCACCTCTTCAGAGACAGTGATTATGTGTGAATGATGGTAAAAGTATTGAACGAAAGTAAAATTGTTTCTTTTTTGGGTCACCCTGCCTTGGTGGGAGATGGCTGATGTATTAACCCTTTCAGGGTCCAAGGCCCAAATCTGGAGTCACGCACCAGTGTCCAAGAATTTTCAAAAAAAAAATTTGTTATTTTTTCTTATGAAATCGTAGAGAATCTTTTTGTGAAGGTAATAAAACAAAAAGTACGAAATTTGGTGGAAAATTGACGAAATTATGCTCTCGCGAATTTTGATGTGTCAGCGATATTTACGAATCGGCGATTTTGCCGACTTTGACTCCCATTTTAGGCCAATTACATTATTCCAATCAACCAAATTCTTAGCTATTTCACTAGTATTACTTCTATTCTATCGATTGAGCATAAGAAATCGCCAAGTCAACTGTTTCAACTACAAAATAAAGTGATCGGAAATTGTTAATTTGGCCAATTTAACACAAAGTTCAAAATATTCCAATTTCAAAATAGGGTCCAGAATGAACAATGTAGGCATTCCTGGCACTAAACTAACATTTCCTCTGTTCATTAGTTATGTTTTGAGGCTTTACAAATAAATTCCATTTTGATTTTTTATTCACATAATGAATTTTTATTCACACCAAAAAATAGAAGATTTACTGTTATTCAATACTGTAATAATTGTATAAATATCATCACCATATTTGTGAATGTATATTAGACCCACCAGCTGACGTGTATTAGACGTGTGAGGTCGTTTGTTTACTCTTGAATATCGGCAAAAATTTAACATTTCTGCTACTTTGAGCTCAGTTTCAAGCCATTTCCAATGCGAAAATCAATCAAAATCATCACTATTTCTGTAATATGTCTTTCATTCTATCAAATGAGACCAAGAAATTGCAAATACAACTATAAAAAACATACGAAAAAACACTGCAAAGTTGCTGTTTTAATCGAAAAATCATGATTTCATTTTTTTTCTCTCATTATACACAGTGTGCTGCAGGATCTGTTTTATGTGGTGCACACATACCACATAGATGTATTCTCTCATATCTAGGCCCAAATGTACCACTCACAGTTTATCAGAGTGAGCTGAGCTCATGGCGTAGATCTACGGTTTGGACCCTGAACGTAAAGCCGTAGATCTACGGGACGGACCCTGAAAGGGTTAAAACAAAAAATAATTTTACAATTAATGGTTACAAATTACACAGCTGAGTGTTCATTTTCTCAGCTCAAGCTTATAAAAAATCCTAACAGAACAACAATGTTCTAAAGACATGCTGGATGCCTTATTTCTGCTAAATATAGAAGCAAATTTGTTATGCCAGATTGGTTTTGAGAACTTGATCAAAGACTTTGTGGTTAAAAAAAAGTAGGATGAAACTTTTTAAATAATAAGGTTATAAGTAGGAAACAATAAGCACTATTTTGCATTGTTTGATCCATGTTTGTTGAAATGCTATATGTATGTTCACTGTTAGAAAGCAGTAGAATAAAAGATGTTTTTCTTTGTACAAATACCGACACTCTTCACTTAGCAACATACTTGTTTACCGACTGCTCGGAGTTACGACCGGCTCTCCAACAAGTCAGTATTGTATACTGCATGAGAACTTGGGTCATGGAAATGGGCAGTGCGGCGTCTCATCATCGAGCATCTAAGTCTCATTCCCGCAGCCACTCAATACACTAAATTTCAAAGTCTCCAAGACTACATATTTGTACAAATTTGTACAGTGGACCCCCGGTATTCGATATTAATCCGTTCCTGAGAGCTCATCGAATACCGATAATATCGAAAACCGAATCAATTTTCCTCATAAGAAATAATGAAATTCAAATCAATCCGTGCAAGACACCCAAATGTATGAAAAAAAAAAATTTTACTACATGAAATATTAAGTTTAATGCAATAGAATAATTACAATAACAATAAAATAATTGACACTTACCTTTAATGAAGATCTGGTGATGATTGATGGGATGGAAGGAGGGGAGAGGTGTTAGTGTTTAGAAGGGGAATCCCCTTCCATTAGGACTTGAGGTAGCAAGTCCTTTTCCAGGATTACTTCCTTTCTTCTTTTAATGCCACTAGGACCAGCTTGAGAGTCACTGGACCTCTGTCGCACAACAAATCTGTCCATAGAGCTCTGTACCTCCCGTTCCTTTACGATTTGTCTAAAATGGGCCACAACATTGTCATTGTAATAGCTGTGTTAGGGTGATTTTCATCCATATAGGTTTGCACTTCAACCCACTGTGCACACATTTCCTTAATTTTTGAAGTAGGCACAATGTATTCCACAACTGGTATAGGCTTCTCAGGGTTAGCCCCAAACCCTTCAAAATCTTTCTTAATTTCCATACTAATTCTCACCCTTTTTACCACAGGGTTGGCACTAGAAGCTTTCTTGGGGCCCATGGTGACTTATTTTGCAGAAACAAGCACCAAGCACAGTGATAATATGGAATGTACCGAATGTATCCTTAGATGCGCGCACACTGGCTGGCTTGTAAACACTGGCACACAAGGGGCAGTTCAGGCCACATGTGGACAGGTCTCGTACGAATCGTATCGAATACCGAGGAAAATTTTTTGCGATATAATACATCGAATACCGGGGGTCCACTGTACTTTATTAGGCACCCCATAATAGAAGATGTTGGAAACTTTTAGGAAGATCTTGACTTCACCTGAAGGAAGTGCCAAGAAACAAAGGAAGGTTATTGATCTTGAGGTGTAAATAAAGATTATAAATGAATATGAATCTGGTAAGAAAGTGCTAGAGATAGCCCGTGTCTTAAAGTTGGGCTGGCGCAGTCCATCATTTCCATTATCTTGAAGGATAAATATAGAGTGAAAGAGGCAGTGAAAACACCAGCAGGATTTCAAGCCATAATAACTAGGCAGTGGAAAAGCCTCATTCATGAAATGGAGAAATTACATTGGCCCCTGGTTATCGTAATTAATCCATTCCAGAGAGAGTGACTAAACCCGAATCTGACGATTTCCGAATTCATTTTTCCCATAAGAAATAATATAAATCCAATTAATCTGTTCCAGATACCCAAAAGTATTAACAAAAATTATTTTTTTTATAGATTAAATATAGATTACATACAGAAAAGAATGAAAAATTGAGTATAAAACAGTAATATCACACCTTTATTGAAAAGACTTGTTGGTGTATGAAAGATGGGAGGAGGGGAGAGGGTTAGGGTGAAGTTCCCTCACAAATGTTTGCACATCACAAATGTCCTTAATCTTTGAAGAAGGTACCTTATTCCCTTTCTCTTTCTCCTCTGAAGCAATTTCCTCAACTGGTGTACATAACATAAGAAAGCAGGAACACTGCAGCAGGCCTCTTCGCTCATATTAGGCAGGTCCTTTGCAAACCATCCCACTAACAGAATCGTATTTGCCCAACCCAATTTTCAGTGCTTCCCGAGCAATAAGCTTTGATAATTCTATTCACTCATGCGCAAGTCCCACTCAAATCAAATCGTGTATGTGGGGACGTACCCTGTCTGGTGTATGGAGAAGTACCCTGGCTGGTGGGTGTGGAAGTACCCTGGCTGGTGTGTGTGGGGGTGTACCCTTGCTGGTGTACATAAGAAAGCAGGATCACTGCAGCAGACCTATTGGCCCATACAAGGCAGGTCCTTCACAAACCAACCTGCTAACAGAATCGTATTTGCCCAACCCAATTTTCAATGCTTCTCAAGCAATAAACTTTGGGGTAGGGGTCGTCCTCGAAAGGGTTGGAAAGAGGGGGTAAAGGAGGTTTTGTGGGCGAGGGGCTTGGACTTCCAGCGGGCGTGCGTGGGCGTGTTAGATAGGAGTGAATGGAGACGAATGATACTTGGGACCTGACGATCTGTTGGAGTGTGAGCAGGGTAATATTTAGTGAAGGGATTCTGGGAAACCGGTTATTTTCATATAGTCGGACTTGAGTCCTGGAAATGGGAAGTACAATGCCTGCACTTTAAAGGAGGGGTTTGGGATATTGGCAGTTTGGAGGGATATGTTGTGTATCTTTATACGTATATGCTTCTAAACTGTTGTATTCTGAGCACCTCTGCAAAAGCAGTGATAATGTGTGAGTGTGGTGAAAGTGTTGAATGATGATGAAAGTATTTTCTTTTTGGGGATTTTCTTTCTTTTTTTTTGGGTCACCCTGCCTCGGTGGGAGACGGCCGACTTGTTGAAAAAAAAAAAAAAAAAATTCTATTCATTCATGCACAAGTCCCACTCAAATCAAATCGTGTGTGTGGGGAAGTACCCTGGCTGGTGTGTGTGTGGGGAAGTACCCTGACTGGTGTGTATAAGGAAGTACCCTGGCTGGTGTGTTCTTTCTTGGTATAAACCTTGGTTCTTTCTTGAATTTTATCGTGTTTGTCGCCTTCTTTACCAAAAGGCTGGCACTAAGCTTAGAGCTTTTTTTTTTTTTTTTTTGGCCCATGGTGCCTTATTTAGCAGTTGCAAGCACTAAAACAAGTGGGATATGAAATCTATCATATGAATGCGTGGAATCGTGCTCACTGGCTGATAAACAATGACACACCGACTGTAATGGTGTGTCAGGCCACTCGGACGTGTTCAGGATGAATGACTATTACCGAGCTAAATGACAATCACCGAGCCAATATTTTGACGTAAAAACATTACTACAGTGGAACCTCTACTTGCAAGCACATCCACATGTGAGTTTTTCCAAATACAAGCAGTCGATTGGTCGATTTTTTGCTTCCATACGCAAGCGAAATTTCCTTAAGCGAGTGGGCCTCAAGGGAGGTTCCTTGATGCTGGTGAGGGGCTCTTGCTCTTGATCTAGGGAGTTGGATCTCATTTGTTTGTTGAACTATCTTATTGAAACTTGGGCAATGTATGATGGAAAGATGCTTTTTAACGTACACCAAAAATGAAAGAAATTGGACCATAAATAATGGAGTTCACTTCTCCGCAATTAGCCTACCCCTTAGCAGTATTTTCGTATGGTTTTTATGGTTGTATTGTCGTTATTTTTGGGTCTCATTTGATAGAATGGAAGATATATTAAGGAAATAGATATGATTTTGATTGATTTCACGATGAAAAGTACTTTGAAATTGAGCTCAAAGTAGGAGAAATGTTCAATTCTTTGGCGATGTCCATTCCAATACGCAGTCAAGAATGGGTTGACATTATTTATACAATTATTACAATAATGCAGTAGTCTGCATAGCAGTAAATCTTCTATTTTTTGTGTGAATAAAAATTACAAATCATTTATATTGTAATAATAATAATGATAATATGTATATAGTAATAATATATAATAATATTAATATAATAGTAGGTAGTAGGTTGGTGAACAGCAACTGCCCGGGGAGGTACTACCATCCTGCCAAATGAGTGTAAAACGGAAGCCTGTAATTGTTTTACATGATGGTAGGATTGCTGGTGTCTTTTTTCTGTCTCATAAACATGCAAGATTTCAGGTACATCTTGTTACTTCTACTTAAACTTAGGTCACACTACACATACATGTACAAGCATATATATACATACCCCTCTGGGTTTTCTTCTATTTTCTTTCTAGTTCTTGTTCTTGTTTATTTCCTCTTATCTCCATGGGGAAGTGGAACATAATTCTTCCTCCGTAAGCCATGCGTGTCGTAAGAGGCGATTAAAATGCCGAGAGCAAGGGTCTAGTAACCCCTTCTCCTGTATACATGTATATTACTAAATTTGAAAGGAGAAACTTTCGTTTTTCCTTTTGGGTCACCCCACCTCGGTGGGATACGGCTGGTATGTTGAAAGAAAGAAGAAAGATTAATATAATACATATAATAATTATAATAATAGATGGCTTCAAAAGGCCATCACTAGATGGCAGTATTTACCACAACAAAGCAGGAACGGTTGTGGCTGCCTCCACGTGTTACATAATGACATATTTTATTCATTCTAGAGTATATATCAGTTTTCTATGTTATTTATATTGTTTATTATGTCATATTAGATGAATTGTGATAGATAAATAAGCTGTAGAGTTCATATTAGGGAAATTATTGAAGTATTGTACAGAATTCCACTGAAACAGATTAATTGCATTTCAGTTAATTTAACCCTTTGGCTGTTTACGCCGTATATATACGTCTTACACGCCACTGTTTCTGACGTATTTATACGCATAAATTCTAGCGGCTTCAAATTAAGCGGGAAAGGCCTGGTAGGCCTACATGAGAGAGAATGGGTCTCAGTGGTGGGTGTGCACCCTGTGAAAAAATCTGGGACTCAGCGGTGCATTGTGGGAACGCCATCTTGGTAGTCCATTTTTCACCATGCCTCGCGGTAAGAAGTACCTCACTCCTCGGCGGATTGGAGGTCTTTTGTTCCCAAGTGATAGCTCTAACAGCGATGAAAGTATCAGTGGCAGTGAATTCCAGGGTTTTCAAGTGAGTGTGACTGAAAAAAGTGCCCAGGGTGTTGTAATTAGTGATGAAAACCCAGATGACCCACAACCATCCACCTCTGGTGCTGGGCCGGCTTGTTCACGTTCATGTTCACCTGTACCAGGATGAAAGAGGAAACTATTTGGTCGTGTACAAGACCCAGATGTTAGCAGTGAATGTGATAGTGATAGTGATATCAAGGTTATTGAAAGCAGTTCTAGTTGTGACAGTGAGGGTGAATATTCCCCAGTGAAGCGGCAGTATGTACGACGTAGCATGCGGTCTGGTAGTGTTTCATATGCTGTTCCAAGGGGAAGGAGAAACTCTGGGAGCACATCCCGTGGCCTTACACCAGGACCTGATAGTGAAGATGACGATATTGTTACGATGGGTATGAATGATGTGAGTGAGGCAGCAGGCAGTGGTGGTGATAGTGATGGTGGCAAGACCCATGTGGCACCAGCAGTGGGCCACGCTACTACCCGCGCTGCTGACTCTTCACAGCAACAACCAGCCTCGCCCAACCCCACACTCCCACAACCTACACAACCACAACCTGCACAACCACAACCACGTTACAATATCCAGAACCCACCAGCAGACCGCATCTGGGATTGGCAGGAAGGTGACAAGTTTGTTCCCAGTCCCCATGACTTTGATGAAACACAAAGTGGAATAAAGCCATCATGTCCACTTGGGAACAATGCTAGTGAACTGGAATGCTTTGAGTTATTCTTCGATGAACCCCTGATGGACATCATTGTCAGGGAAACCAACACATACTATGAATACACCATGGCAAATACAATTCTCTCACCAAGATCACGGCTACACCAGTGGAAGGAGATAACTGTGGCAGAGATGTACCTGTTTTTTGCCACAATAATGCTTATGCCACATGTGTATAAGCACACTGTCACCACATACTGGGCAACAGAATGCCTGATTTCAACTCCAGGTTTTAGTGACATTATAGGTGTCAATCGTTTCCTGATACTGTTACGTATGTTACACTTTTCAGGCAAAACCAGGCCTGACAGAAGCAACAGGTTATATAAGATCAGAAATGTGTTTATGTACATGAACAAAAGTGCTGCATGTATTTTTATCCCTTCAGGAAGCTTGTTATTGACGAGTCTTTGATTTTATTCAAAGGAAGACTCTCATTCAAGCAATATATACCAAGCAAGAGGAAACACTTTGGTATAAAGTTATTTGTACAGTGGAACCTCAAAAATCGAACGTATCACATATCAAACGTTTCGAAAATAGGACCATTTTTTCGGACAAACTGTGTCGCTATTATCGAACGCGCCCCTATTTTCGGACCGCCGGGTACGGGACCTGTCTGCCGCCCGCTCTGTCTGTGTCCCCGCGCAGGCGCCATGGGCAGTCTAGCTTTGTTTATGCTTGAGTGAACACTAACCTGCTCTCATTCACGCATTTTACGATTATTTCGTTGTGTTTAGTGCTTGTGGGACTGTGAAATAAGCTGCCATGGGCCCAAAGAAACTTGCTAGTGGTACCCCTGTGGTAAAGAAAGTGAGAAACACCATAGATGTGAAGAAGGAAATAATACGGAAGTATGAGAGTTGTGTGAGACTTGAGCTTGCCAGGATGTATGGGGAAAACAAGTCGACCATCGGTTCTATCCTGTCAAAGAAAGAACAAATCAAGGAAGCTGATATTGCGAAAGGTGTTAATATAGGGAGTGGATGAGGTGCCTTCTTCGAAGATTAAGGAGATTTGTGCCAAGTGGAATGATGTCCAAATGTTTGTGCAAAAGTATCACCCTGAGCAAGCTGAAACAAGCCATCTTTGCAACAAGTTCAGTAACAGAACCATGTCCCATTTTAGGGAAATGTTAAAGAGGCGCCAGAAACAGAGGACTGTGGACAGTTATTTTGTGAGACAGGGGTCCAGTGACTCTTAAGCTGGTCCTAGTGGCATTAAAAGACAGAGAAGGGAAGTAACCCCAGAGAGGGCTTTACCTGAAGTAATCATGGAGGGGGATTCTCCTTCCAAACTCTAACCTCAACTCCCTCTCTCCTCCCGGTCTTCCAGATGCCATCACCAATCTTCAATAAAGGTAAGTAAAAATGTTATTTTATATGTATTACTACTACACATAATTAAAAACGATAGTACGTATTTGTTGTATGTAAAACTGTAATTAATCTCTATAATATGTACTTTTTGTGTGAATATTCTTGGGTTTCTGGAATGGATTAATTGTATTTCCATTATTTCTTATGGGAAATATTGCTTTGAATTTCAGACTTTTCGAATTTAGAACTAGCTTCTGGAATGGATTAAGTTCGATTTTTGAGGTTCCACTTTACTGTGTGATTGCAGAAGTGGTCTAGTTTTGGATATCATTGTGTACACTGGCAGTAATACTTTGCGAGATACCATGAAGTTATTGGGTATCTCTGGTGATGTGGTTAGAACAATGATGGAACCATATCTTGGTAAGGGGCATATGTTATTTACTGATAACTGGTACACAAGCCCCTTACTCAGTGATTTCTTGCAAGTGAACTTGACAGATGTGTGTGGCACAGTGCGTGGTAATCGTAAACATATGTCAAGGTTCAACGCTGGCACTCGCAGAGGTGAGGTGTAAGCCTTTGCTGCCAATGACATCATGGCATTTCGGTGGCATGACAAACGTGATGTCACATTGTTGACATCAGTTCACCGAAACGAAATGGCACACAGTGGCAGGCACAACAGAGAGACCAATGAACCCATTCTAAAGCCTGCAGCTGTCATGGACTACAACCTCAATATGTGCTTAGTGGACAAATGTGACATGCAGATTGGGTTTGCTGATTGTGTACGCAAGAGTTATAAGTGGTATATAAAACTTTTTTTCCATCTTGTTGATATCTCCATGCTAAATGCTTATAATATACAGGTCTCCCTCAACATTCGCGAGGGTTAGGGGATCAAGAGCCTCGCGAATGTTGAAAAACCGTGAATGTTTGGTGCCCCAATATATTGTAGGGAAATATATTACAATACTGCTTCCTTAACTTGTTGAACCATGAATAATCATAAAATACATGAAAACGTTGTAAATTGTACTAAATATATACATGTTATGCTTTAATAACATATGTTATTTAATAACATGTATGTTAACAACATGTATGTTATTAAATAACACAGACTCCACCACTGCCAGTCCCTACTACCCTCCTTCCGACCCCCGCAACTGGCAGCCAGCCCTACCACCACTCAGTGTGGTGAGTGTTTTGTTTGTTCATTATTTGCTATTAAACTACAGAATAAATAATGTAAACTCATCCATGACTGCATATTGGAATGGCTATTAGGAAAGGTATTAGACGGTGACATCATGTGTTTACTCTTGAACACTGCAAAGAATCGAACATTTCTGCTATTGCTAATAATAACAATAATAATAATAAATACGATATAATTGAAGAAGGAAATTGTACAAAAATACGAGGGAGTGGTTGACACATCGTCAGTGTGACTGTTTATGCTGGAGTGAACATTAGTCTCCCTGCTCTTCCAAACATTTCACAATAATTCAGTGGTTGAGGCAGTGGTATTTAATAACATATATGTTATAAATAATAATAGTACATGTTATCATTAATAACATGTATTATTATTAACATGTATGTTATTAAATACCATTGCCTCAATCACTGCCTCTACCACTCCAGTCACACTCAATCTACAAGCACCAAAGTTAGTTCAATATGTTTATTATGCACCCCATACCCATCCTGTGGGTGGTAGTCAAAAGATTACAGAGGTACATAATTGGTCCAGGGACTGGACTCCAAAGTTTTGATAGCTGAGCAAGTTACAGAGGTAATGAACTCACAATTTACAAAGGTAATGAACTCCAGGTAGGTCTGGTCACAATCATGGCAAGTTACAAAGGTATTTACAGATTACAGAGGTACACAATGGGTCCAGGGACCGGGCCCCCAAAGTTTTGATAGCTGAACTAGGTACAAAGGTAATGAGCTCACAAGTTACAAAGGTGATGAATTCTGTAAGAATGGTTACTTACGTTTATACATGGCTACAATCATGAACAAATTATAGTGTAATGAGCAATTCACACTTCCACACCCGGTCACAACTATAATGAGTTATTGGTGCAAATATTGATTGTTGAGTCACACACACACATGCAACCACAAATAGGTGAGTACACACACAGACAGACACACACACACACACACACACACCAAACACAATGAATTATTGTGAAATGTTTGGAAGAGCAGGGAGACTAATGTTCACTCCAGCATAAACAAAGTCACACTGATGATGTGTCAACCACTCCCTCATATTTTTGTACAATTTCCTTCTTCAATTATATCATATTTATTATTATTATTATTATTATTATTATTATTATTATTATTATTATTACTACTACTATTGTTATTATTAGCTGTAGCAGAAATGTTTAATTCTTTGCAGTGTTAAAGAGTAAACGCATGATGTCACCGTCTAATACCTGTTCGAATAGCCATTCCAATATGCAGTCATGAATGGGTTTACATTATTTATACTGAAGTTTAATAGCAAATAATGAATAAACAAAACACTCACCACACTGAGTGGTGGGAGGGCTGGCTGCCAGTTGCGGGGGTCGGAGGGAGGGTAGTAGGGACTCGCAGGTGGCGGGAAACTTAAATATGATTTGGCGACTGGGAATTTGGAGGTTGGGAATTCGCGAATGTGTGAAGCCCGTGAAAGTTGAAAACGTGAATGTTGAGGGAGACCTGTATATAAGTTGAAGACCAACAAAACACCAAAATATGGTGAATTTTGTTTGTCAGTAATCAGACAAATAATCGCAAAGTAACAAGGAGCAACACCTGCAATAGACCAGCGCCCACGAAATTACCAACACACGCCATCTCGTTTGAGGCCTGGTGATCACTACGCCATACAACTGCCTCCTACTGCTTTCAAGAAAAATGCTCAGAAGAGGTGTTATGTATGTGGACATACCACAAAACGCCCACAAACACGCAGAGACACTCGTTTTATGTGTGAGGAGTGTCAAGTGCCACTCTGCATATACCCGTGTTTCAAAGAGTTCCACAAGCTGCAGCAGTTCTAGGAACGTGTTCAGTGACTGTACATTTGTATATATATTATGGAACAATAGTAATAAACATTGTTTTGTATTGTTTGTTTGTGTAAACAAATTTTATACACAAACTTAGTGATAAAGTTTGTTCAGTTATTGTGTTGTAAACAATAAGTGTATATTTGAACAATGCACCTTACAGTGGTCTCACAGGCCACATAAGTTACTTGGAAAAGAAAATATTGAAAAATACAAGAAACTTTTGAATTAGAGTAAATAAAAGAATACTGGGTGGGCAGCAGTCGCCGCTGTTGCCGTACGCACCTCACTTTCTGCCAGCTTTGTGGCTCTATATCTCGGTAAGCACTGATGGCAAAAATTTTTTTTAGGCTTAAAACACTCAGTAAAATAATCCTAACATTTTCATGAAGAAAAAATAATTTTTTTTTTTCGAATATTTTGCGACATAGAATGACAGTTTCAGAAAGGGGCCTGCAACAGTCAAAGGGTTAAATGAGGAAAATTGACTCTGCAAACGAGCACATCCAGATGTGAGCAAGGTCATGAAACGGATCAAACTCATGAGTGGAGGTTCCAGTGTATTTCCAAATATTACGAAATCTGGGGGTCCACTGTACTGGCGATCTGATTTGATGACCAGACACAAAAGAGAATGCCGATGAGCCTTTTAATAATTCAAGCCAAGGCATGCAGTATCTTTGAGACTTTGAAGGCATGTGAAGGTAATACATAAGTGTTATGCAAATTAGAACAGTTATCAAGTTGGAATTTCCTTTAGCCCTTTTCTTCATTCAGAATAAAAAAATTTAAATCTTTGTTATAAATGCTTAAATATCGGTAAGGGGTTGTTCCTCACTTTGCTACGAATTCACTTACTGATAGTCTTAGGAACGGAACTTCGTTGTTAACTGAGAGGTGTCTGTAATGTTATTTTTCTTCCTGAATACAGCCTCTCCTCACTTAACAATGGCGTTCCGTTCCTAAGACCTCGTTGGTAAATGAATTCATCGCTAAGTGAGGAGCATACTATAATGGTAGTGTGTTTGTGTCAGTCATCTTTGACATTGTTTTAATGTTGCCTTTACACCAGTTATAACATTTTTTGGTATATTTTTAAATATTTATACAGTAGTGTACTGTATATTGTAATAAACAGAACAGAGGAAATCATCTCTAATATACATTACTTTGGTATGCTGTTATGCAAAAATGTGGGATTGCTGGGGACTTGAGCCTGGTCTAAGGGCAAAAGTAAAAGTTACACACATCTCAAGCCCAAACCGGCCACCCAGAGCTATCCCAGTTAAAACAGAAAGCGCTAAACTAGTATGTGTACTTAAAGGGGTTGGGTAACAGAGGGTTAGGCAAAAATCTCAATTAGGAAAATATATCTATTTAGTCACCATAACATAACATAACAGAAAAACCTTAAGGACGCATTACTAACGTTTTTTTTTTTTACTTTTTTATTTTTCAACCGATTTATTTTATTTTTGTTGTACTTTTAGAGGTGCATATGTAGAAGCATTTGACAAAGTTTCAGTATGATTGGCCAACAAACAACAGAGAAAAAAATATAAACATAATTTTTATATATGGCAGCACGATGTGACAAATTGGCACTACGAGTGGCACTTCCGACATTCCCAACTGTTAGAATACAACTAGCACGACATTTTAACATAGCCATTTCATCTAATATATCTTATTATCAAGTTAAAAAAAATACATTTGACAGAATTTTTGGCATTTGCCAAAATATCTGCCTTTTAACCCCGCATAAAATCAAAAATATTTGAGATATTCCAAAAAATTTTATGTCTCAATTTCAAACACACTTTGTTTTATATTGTCTGTGAAAATCATTTCAATACAATCATTAATAATGGAGCTATGGAGCGAAATAAGTGAATAAGTTACTTCCGAGATATAGGCCTAGAACGTTGGCCGGCCTACTGTCTAAAAAAAAATTTTTTTTTTTGCGCGGAAATCGTGTTTCTTAGTAAACTGATGTTCTAGTGCAGTTATCCTCTTCAAAACACCATTTTCTATCACTCACATACCAAACAATAGAACAAGGGGACGAGGAGTAACTCATTTATATCGAAATATTGCTGGTGGACTCTCGCTATATTATGGCCTACATCGCCGCCACCATACCTGATATAAATGACTATAATTTCTTGTAGAAACGTTGTAGAATGTTGATTCTTGTACCATTGTGTTGCCAAAGAGTTAAGCTATTTTCTGTATGAATAACTCATTTTCCATATTTTTTCGATTTTTTGGTGTATTTAGGCTCAGACTCGGCGGCCTCCGTCCTTAATCCTAAATGCCCAAATGAGGGTACACAAGCAACAGCTGGCTTGAGGTCCAGCCACCATAACCACTATGCCTCGTCAGCGCCAGGCCCACTCTACTCCACTCCCAACTTCATTTCTTATTTCCTCACTCCTCCCACAGCACCCTGACCATATTAGAGCCTGGGTGAACATACAGGTAAGCCATATGAGAGCCTATGGCTTGAGTTGGATAAACAAAATGAGTGTACAACTACAAACTTATCTTAAATACACAGCATCTCCGACGCCAGCCTCTACACACCATGCTAACATCACGTGACTTCCCAAACCACGCTTACTCCGCGTACCCAAACATCCTTGGAAAATAAATCATTAACAGAATTTCTTTATAATTACAGTTAGAGTAATTTACAGTACCCCCAAATGCACATTATAAATTATAAAATTATTCTTTACAACTATAATATTCATACTATTATGGCACACTTCTCCACTATATGTACATTACGATGTCATGCAGAACCCTGCATAACATATGCATACTGGTCAGAGAGCCCGTCATAAGTCCAAGTCATCGGTAAACAAGTACGTCGCTAAGTGAGGAGAGGCTGCACTTATTTTAAAAAATCGTCCACCAACATCAATTTCTGTAGAAAGAGGATTTTCAAAATTGAAATGTATGCTTTTGAGATCACAATTTCAGTAGAGATGGGAAGTACAGTGCCTGCACTCTGAAGGAGGGGTGTTAATGTTGCAGTTTAAAAACTGTAGTGTAAAGCACCCTTCTGGCAAGACAGTGATGGAGTGAATGATGGTGAAAGTTTTTCTTTTTCGGGCCACCCTGCCCTGGTGGGAATCGGCCAGTGTGATAATAAAAAAAAAAATATTAAAAAGTGCATAAAACAGTGGTGATTTTTTGTTGCCCTAGTCATAACTGGCTTACATTGGTTACTGCTATTCAGTGTTAAATAAATATAATATAAAAGTTTATATTTAGTGTAGTTGTGTGTTCTGGCATGGGGGATGATGACTTTGAAGAAAACTTGAGTTTTTAATGTCTTATTTCACCTTCAGCACTTATTGAGTCTTAATGTCTTAAGAACATAAGAAAGAAGGAACACTGCAGCAGGCGTACTGGCCCATGCGAGGCAGTTCTAAGTCACCTCCTGACTTAAACCTCTTCAAGGGGGTGCTCCTTGGCATGGTGAAGAGGCTCTTGGCCTGAGGAATTAGATCTGTTGGTCTCCTTCCTCAGACCGAGCCTAATTACCCCCCAATCTCCCCTCCCTATCCCATCCTCCCTTCTTCCTTTCCTTCTCCTCCCTCCGTCCCTCCCTTATTCCCTTCCTCATTTAGGCCTGTGGGATGCTTCCCACAGGCCTACTGGTTCCTGGGTAGGGGGGAAGAGTACTGGGGTCAATCCCATTCCGTTGAGGTTCTTGTCGGTGGTGTAGTTCACCGTGGAATCTAGATCACCTGGGGATGTCTCATTCCCTCTCCAGTCTCCCGGGGGGTGGCTTTGGGTGTCTTTCAGGTGACGGATGTATCTCTGGAGGTCGACTTTCGGATTCCGGGGGTGGTGGCCAAAGGTGGTATGCTTTGTGGCGGATATCCGGCCACCCTCTCTTTTGTCCGCCGAGGTAGCTTGACAGATGTGAGGTTGCTATCCTGGATTGCTGGTTTACTGGCATGAAGGGTATGGTATGGCACGGGTTCCATGCCGCACATACGCTACTTGCGGTGTTGAGGTCCTCTTGGGCGCAGAGGGTGATTTCTGGCCCTTTCATTCCTCCTAGGAACTATTCCTCCCCGTTCCCCCCTTTTTTTATTCTTTTTTTTTTTTTTAATGTTTATTTTCTTTTCTTTTCTTTTTTTTTCCTTAAAAACAAAAAGAAAGAAGTAACCTAACCATGGAAGCCCTACTACCCCTGGATCCCTTACTGGTACCGCACCCTGTTCTGACCCTGCCTCATTTTTTGACCAGTCTCGGACAATCCTGATGCCCCTGTACCTCTTGCTATTGCTGTTTCATCATCCGCTTCAGGTACCTGGGTTTCGACTGACTCCTTCGATTTGTCTGACCTCTGCCCGCCTTTGACTATGCTTCCAGCCTCTTCCTCTACGGTACGGCAATTTTCGAGTCGCCAGCCCGTCCCACATCGGACCAACTCTGGTCCCACTTCTAAACGCCAGCGACAATTAGCTAATGATGATACTTCGCCACCTTCCCGTTCTACTCAGAAAAGACCAACATGTCGTGCACTCCCTTTCCACGCTCAGTTTCGGACCACTCAGTGGACTAAATTCTTTACTTTACGACCGACTTCCTCTATTGCCTATCTTTCCGACCATAGTACATGTATTGGCAAGGTGCTCCTACGCCATGTTGGTAGAGATATTTTGTTTCATGCTCTCAAGAGCGGTATGCGCATCATCACTGTACAGAATGCTACCCAAGCTCATGATCTTTCTCTTCTTTCACATATCGATACTATTCCTGTCACTATTGAAAAGCATCATTCCCTCAATTCTTGTAGTGGTACTGTCATTCTGCCCCATACCATAGTGCAACAGAATTTCCAGACATGTGGGAATGACATTCTCGAACAGCTGGAACTCCAAGATCTCCCAATCTTCAAAGTAGACACTTATGTCCTTCCTGCCCGCGGGCGGAGACGATACCTTTGCAATGTGGCTCGATTAACTCTTAAACGGTCCAAACAGATCGACGTTCAAATTCGTAGTGCTACAAAAGTAGATCTACTTTTTTTAACATATTTTCAAATGTAACAAAAAAATGTAGATAAAAGTTTTTTTACACGTTTTCAAATGTAAAACAAAAAAGAAGATCTACATTTTTTTACATACTTTCAGATGTTGAAAAAACGTATATATATGTTTGGACCATTTAAGGGTTAACTTTTGACAGCCGTGAACTCCCATTCTCTTGTTTATGTAGCAGGACATCGGTTACAAGTTCGAAAGGTGATCCCTACACTGCAACAGTGTAGAAATTGCTGGCGATTTGGTCACCCAGCAAAATATTGTAGATCTATAGCTGAATGCCCAGACTGTGGTGCCGATGACCATTCTAATACGTCTTGTAGCTGACCTCCCTCTTGCCTTAATTGTTATAAGGCACATCCTTCTTACTCTCGCCGTTGCCAGGTCTACTTAAATGAGCGGGAAATCCGTTGCCTCAAAGAGGTAGAAGGTCTCCCTTATGCTATAGCAGTTTCTCATCTATGCCTCCAATGGAGACTACCCCGTATTTCTTATTCTTGTGTTTGTAAACGTCCCCCCCACTTCTAGGGTCACATCCTCTGCAGCCTCCTCTGTTGTTACCCCTCCCATAGTTACTTCTGTCTCTAATACTTTTTGCTGCCCTGGACTCAGAAGTCCCTACTTCAACACCTCAGTCTGCTCTCACATCTTTGTGTTCTCCTTCACAAGCCCAGGTAGCGACAAGACCTCGTACGACACCTCTTCCCAATCGCCCCTCTACTTCTCAAAAGTCCAAAAAATCCACATTGCTCAAATATCTTTTAACCCCTCCTCCTCTTCTTCCACCTCCACATTTTACCTTTCCAGTATCTGTACCTGGTTCTTCCCCTCTCACTGGCTCTGTTACAAGTGTAGAGGTTCACTCTCCTCCTCGTACTGTGCCTTCCTCCCCTGTTCCCTCCCAAGTTTCTTCCTCTTCTGCCACCTCCCAGGTTTCTGCCTCTTCTCTCCCCTCCCACACTTCTTCTCCAGTTCCCTCCATCCTTTTGTCCCCCCATACTTTGGTACAGTCCATTACTGTCCCAATCTTTACTTACCCTCCTCCTTCCATCTCCAATATTGTCTCCCATACAACGTCTTTGAATTCCGAAATACTTGAAGCTATTTCAGAATATATTGCAGAGACTAAACCATCAATGGACACTGATCTGCCCCGTTCCTTCTCTTTCCTCTCCTCCACCTTTGCAGCTCCTTTCTTCACAACGCTCCGTTCCTTTTCTAATTGAACGTTTTTCGCTGCCACCACATGTAGACTTTCCAAACCCCTCTAGTCCGTAGGTACCCTTACCTGCGGATTTCTGGTATCTTTATCGTTACCAATCATGGCTTATTTACAGTGGAATATCCGCGACCTCGGGTAATCAGGGTGAGCTTCAGATGTTGCTTTCCCGGTTTTCCCCTTGTTGATGTTTGCTTACAAGAACCAAAAGTACACTCCGCTGTTATCTATCCCATCTCAGGCTATAATTTATTGTATTCTTTGGATCCTTTTTCTGATGGGACCTTTAATGAAAGTGCTTTTCTACACACCGATATTCCATACCATCAGGTATTTGTTCATACTTCGCTGCATTACACTGCGGCCCATATCCACTTGCGTAAGTGGTATACAATCTGTTCTTTGTATCTCTCTCCTTCCCGGGCATTATCTATCCCGGGTGTTGCCTTTCTTGTCTCGTCCTTACCACCACCACTTTTATTACTAGGCGATTTTAATGCTCATTTCTTCTGGGGGGTCTCGCTGTGATTCCCGTGGCATTCAGTTGGAAGCTTTGTTCACTTCTCACCCCCTCCATGTTTTAAATACAGGTACTCCCACCCATTTTGATGCTCGTACTCATACTCTCTCTTGCACCGATCTCTGTCTGCTCTTCCTCCGCTGCACTAGACTTAACCTGGTCTGTTCTCTCGGATTTACATGACAGTGATCATTTTCCAATCATTCTTACTTCTCCTTCATATTCACCACCTCTTCGTAGCCCACGCTGGCAATTTGAGCAAGCAAATTGGGACCTGTACTCACAACTAACAGCTTTTAGTGAGGTTCCTTCTTCGTCCTCCATTGATGAACTTTTACACCTCTTCTTGTCCTCAGTTTTAACCGCAGATTCTCATTCTATACCCCAAACCTTGGGCAGGCATTCTCAAAAGTGCGTGCCTTGGTAATCTCCTGCTTGTGCTCGTGCAGTACGTTTGAAATGCGCTGAGTGGGGGCAGGTACCGGTACAATAGAACCACTGAGAGACTTCTTCATTTTAAGTAGAAGCGTGCGGTCGCTCGCCGTGTCATCCGTGACGCTAAACGCACTTGCTCGCGAGATTGTTTCCACCATCACCTCTGCTTCCTCTGAGTGCAGTCTGGAAAAAAGTACGGAAACTGAGTGGTAAATGCTCTCCTGACCCAGCTCTTGTTCTGCAGGTTGCCAGTGTTGATATAGCAAACCCTTTTGACGTTGCCATTGAAATTGGTAATCATCTGGTCCGTATTTCTCAGGGGCTACAGCTATGCCCCTCATTTCTTTCCTCAAAGTCTGCCAGAGAGCTAGTGCCCTTAGACTTTTCTTCTCTCAAAGAAGAACCATATAATGTGCCTTTTACACTTCAGGAACTGGAGGCGACACTCTCAGCTTGCCGATCATCGGCAGCTGGGCCAGACAACATTCATATTTGGATGTTACAACATTTACATCAGTCAGCTCTTGCATTTCTCTTACACCTCTTCAATCTATTTGGTCACAAGGAGTTCTTCCCAAGCTGTGGAAATCTGCTATTGTTCTCCCTTTCCTCAAACCGGGTACTACGGGACATGATGCCTCCCACTATCGTCCCATTGCTCTTACCAGTGCAGTTTGCAAAGTGGTGGAACGTCTGGTGAATCGACGTTTAATGTGGTATTTAGACACAACAGTCTCTCCACTAATCAATATTCCTTTCATAAGGGCCGTTCTACCATAGACCCCTTACTACGCTTGGATACGTATGTTCGTAATGCCTTTGCAAATAACCACTCAGTTATTGCCATATTTTTTGACCTTGAGAAGGCATATGACACAATTTGGAGGTATGACATTTTGGCCCAAGCTCACTCCTTAGGCCTCCGAGGCAATCTACCATCCTTCCTCAAGAACTTCTTAACTGACAGACATTTCCTTGTTCGGGTTAATAATAGTGGTCCCTCAATTATCGTCCATAATCCGTTCTTGTAAGTGGGACTATTATCGAAATAGACGATTTTCGAATCAATTTTCCCCATAAGAAATAATGTAAATACAATTAATCCGTTCCTGACACCCAGAAGTATTAAAACAAAAATTTTTTTTACATGAAATATAGATGTAGTACATAAACAATACAATGTCACATGATAAATGAAACATTTAACAGCATAGCACTTACCTTTATTGGTGATTTTTCTTAGTGTATGGAAGTCTGGAGGAGGAGAGACATTGAATTGCTGTTTGGAAGGGGAATTCCCTTCCATCAACACCTCAGGTACCAAGTGCTTTTCTGGGGTTACTTCTCTTCTCTGTTTCTTAATGCCACTAGGACCACCTTGAGAGTCACTGGAGTCCTGTCTTGCAAAAAAACTGTCCAGAGAGCTCTGTTTCTGGTGTCTCTTTAAAACTTCCCAAAAATGGGCCAAGACTCTGTCACTGTACAAGTTGCCGATATGGCTTACAACATCCTTCTCAGGGTGATGTTTCTCCATAAATCTTTCCATCCTACCCCACATTTCAAAAATCTCCTTAATTTCTGAAGAAGACACCTTCTTCCATCTCTCTTCCTCCTCCTCTGCAGCAAGATTCTGAACTGCGATCTGTTGCTCTTCCTGCTGAAGCTCTTGCAGCTCCTCAGTGGTTAGCTCTTCGTTGTGGTCCTCCACCAACTCTTCTACATCCTCCAAACTCACATCCAACCCCATGGAACTCTCCAGTACCACAATAGAGTTCGTAACTGACATAGGCTCATCAGGGGCCACCTCAAACCCTTCAAAATCCCTCTTGTGGACACAATCTGGCCACAATTTTCTCCAAGCAGAGTTCAATGTCCTGGTAGTCACTCCCTCCCAAGCCTTACCTATAAGGCTTATGCAATGGAGAATACTGAAGTGTTCTTTCTAAAAATCTCTTAGGGTCAAGTGAGTGTCTGAGGTCACATTAAAGGACCTTTGAAACATTGCTTTGGTGTAGTTTTTTAAAGTTTGCTTTGGTGTAGTTTTTTAAAGTTTGAAATGACCTGCTGGTCCATGGGCTGGAGGAGAGTAGTAGTATTTGGGGGCAAGAACTTTACTGTGATGAACCCAAACTCCTTCAGAATTAGGTCATCCAAGTTTGGAGGATGAGCAGGTGCATTGTCCATTACTAGGAGGCACTTGAGATCCAATTTCTTTTCCAGGAGGCAATTCTTCACACTAGGGCCAAACACTTCATTGAACCACTCGACGAAAATGTCCCTCGTGACCCATACCTTATTATTAGATCTCCAAAACACACACAATTTACTCTTCATAACATTGTTTTTCTTGAACATTCTGGGGTTTTCAGAATGGTACACTAGTAACGGCTTCACTTTGAAATCCCCACTAGCATTAGCACAGAACATGAGCGTCAGCCTGTCTTTCATAGGCTCGTGTCCTGGCAGTGCCTTTTCTTCCTGAATAATGTAGGTCCTCTTTGACATTTTCTTCCAAAAGAGGCCTGTTTCGTCACAATTGAACACTTGTTCAGGTTTCAGTCCTTCAGCCTCTATGTACTCCTTGAATTCCTGCACATATTTTTCAGCCGCTTTTTGGTCGGAACTGGCAGCCTCGCCATGCCTTATCACACTGTGTATGCCAGTACGCTTCTTATATCTCTCAAACCAGCATTTGCTGGCCTTAAATTCACTCACATCACCACTAGTTGCAGTCAATTTCTTTACCAAATCGTCATGCAACTGCCTAATTGTTTCTCGTTTATCCACACCAATAATAACTTATCAACATCTTCGAGTACTGGTGCTCATTTTTGTCAGCGTATTTACCCTCTTTGCAACAACAGCTTCCTTGATTTCCTTTTTCTTGGCTGTGATGGAAGATATGGTTGTACGGGATTTGTTATACATCCTGGCCAGTTTGCCCACATGTACGCTACTTTCATATTGTTCAATGATGTTTTTCTTAAATTCAATCATATTTCTCACCTTCTTTACCAAAGGCTTGGCACTAGGAGTTTTCTTTGGAGCCATGGTAGCTTATTTAGCACTAGCAAGCACTGAAATGAATGGAATATTATGAAATATTTCGTATGAACATGTGAGGGGACCGTTGCTCACTGGTAAACAATGGCACACTGGCTGGGAAGGGAGGCCGAGGCGGCTCAGAGCGTGAGTACGTGTCCAGGACGAAAGACGATTAGCGAGTTAATGGACCATTTGCAAGCCAATGTTTAGACGAAATAACGGGACTATTTCCGAAATGGATGACTTTCAGGCCGGACAATTATTGATTGACCACTGTATGCTCTTCCAGGACTTTATCCAAGCCAAAGGTGTCCCTCAAGGATGTGTTATGAGCACAACACTTTCTCCTTGCTATAAATGATTTGGCCTCTCTTCTTCCATCCAATATTTGGTCATCACTCTATGTTGATGACTTCGCTATTGCTTGTGCAGGCACTGACTGTCACCTCATTACAGTTTCTCTCCAGCATGCAGTCAATCATGTTTCCACTTTGGCCACCAGCGTGGGTTTAAATTTTCCAGTACTAAAACTCACCAAATTACTTTCACTAGATGCTCTGTCATCTCTGATCATCCATTGTACCTCTATGGCTCCTGTATCCCTGAACGTGATACAGTCAGGTTTCTAGGCCTTCTCTTTGACCGTAGGTTATCCTGGAAACCTCACATTACCTCTCTGAAGGCAACTTGTCACAGCCGGCTGAACCTTCTTAAAACCCTTGCTCATCTTTCATGGGGAGCTGATCATCGAACTCTCCTTCGCCTACATTCAGCCCTCATTTTGTCGAAACTTGATTATGGTGATCAGATTTATTCATTGGCCTCTCCTACTACTATCTTGAGCCTTAATCCCATCCATCCCTAGGGATTTCGTTTGTGCCTTGGTGCTTTTTGCTCCTCCCCTTTTGAGAGCCTCTATGCAGAAGCAAATATTCTATCCTTGTCCGATCGCCGTGATGCCCATTGCCTTCGATACTACGTTCGCTCTCATGATCTCTGCAATCCTTCCATATATAGAATAGTCACTGATGTTAGTAGACATTCTTTATTTGTTCGTTACCCCTGTTTGCTCCGTCCCTTTTCCCTTTGCCTACATTCGCTCCTGTCTTCCCTTCAGTTACCACCTTTCTATGTTCATGTAGCATCTCACTTTTCCCTGCCCCCCTGGGAAGTTCCAGCTGTTCGAGTCTGTTCTTTCTCACTCCCTTGCGAGAAAGCTCAACTGCATACAGTAGTTTTCCGACCTCTTTTTCTTGACCACTTTCGCTTTCATTCTCATGCCATCACAGTGTACACAGATGGCTCTAAGTCTTCTAATGGCGTCGGATTTGCAGCAGCGTTTCTGGACAGTGTCGTGCGAGGACGTTTACTATCCTTGGCTTGCATTTTTACAGCTGAATTGTATGCCATTCTTGCAGCACTTATCCGTATTGCATCTGTGCCTGTGTCATCATTTGTGGTTGTCTCGGACTCCCTTAGTGCTTTACAGGTTATATGAAAATTTGATACACCTCACCCCCTAGTTCTCCGTATCCAACTTTGGCTACGCCGTATCTCTACCAAGCATAAAGATATTGTTTTTTGTTGGGTCCCTGGTCATGTTGACATACAGGGCAATGAACAGGCAGACACTGCACACATGCGTAGTTAGCAGTACATGACCTACCAGTTTCATATAGAGGTGTTCCATTTACGGACTATTTTGCTGTAATAGCTACCCACCTTCGCACCCGTTGGCAACAATGTTGGTGTAATCTACTCGACAACAAACTTCATTCTGTTAAACCGAGTATAGGTTACTGGCCGTCTTCTTGTCATCAGTGTCGAGGCTGGGAGACTACTCTCTCCCGTCTTCGCATTGGCCACACTTGTCTTACTCATGGGTATCTCATGGAGAGGCACTCTGTTCCTCTCTGTGAGAAGTGTCAGGTTCCAGTATCGGTTAGCCACATTCTGTTAGACTGCCCTCTCTGTCAACTAGCACGCAGAATTTACCTTCAACGTCGTCTCCGCTCTACTACTCTTTCTTTACCTTCCCTTCTTGCTGCTGGACCCTCCTTTAATCCTAACTCTCTCATTGACTTCTTGAGAACAACTGATTTACTCCACAAACTCTGACAATGATACCTTTCACACTCCCCTCAGCCCTTTCTACCTCATTCTCTTGCTACCCTCTACCCCTGCACTATCCACTGCTCCGCTGTTCTCTGTAACCTGGTAATCATCCCTCTCCCTTTTTCCACCTGATACCCTCGCTTCCTTCCTGCCCTGCAGCGCTGTATAGCCCTTATGGTTTGCTTTATTGTGAACAATTATGCACTGTTGTTTTGGTTTTAGGTTACTGCTAACCAGAACTCCCAAATCGTTTTTGCAGTCAGTAATATTAAGATCTACATTATTTAGTTATATGTGGCATGGTTATTTTCTTGTCCAATGTTTAGAACTTTGCATTTGCTTATATTAAACTGCATCTGCCACTTCTCTGACCACTGCATCAGTCTATTCAAATCTTCCTGGAATGCTCTAATGTCCTCATTAGAATAAATTAGGCAACCTATTTTGGCGTCATCAGGAAACTTGCTTGTGTCGCTATTTATTCCCTCATCTATGTCGTTTATGTAAATTGTGAATAACACTACTTGTGATGCACCCCCACTCTGATTTCTCCCCATTGATACAAATTCTCTATTGCCTATCTGTCAACCACACCTCTACCCAGGAAAAAAATTTCCTATTCTGTGTGCCTTAATTTTCCTCAATAGCCTCTGATGTGAAACTCTATCAAAAGCCATACTGAAGTCCATATACACAATATCATATTCATTACCATGATCTACCTCCTTAAATACCTTGGTGAAAAAAAAGTTAGTAAATTCGTAAGGCAGGAACGCCTCTTTGTAAAACCAAGCAGAGATTCATTAATCAGTGTATGCCTTTCAAGATGGCTAAGAATTGCCTTGGCAATTATTGATTCCATAAATTGTCCCACTATGGAGGTAAGGCTTATTGGTCTATAGTTCGAAGCTAAGGACCTGTCTCCTGCTTTTTAAATAGGTATTACATTTGCTATTTTCCACTTGTCTGGCACCATGCCAGTTTGTAGTGGTATGTTGAAAAGACTAGCCAAAGTTTTGCTAAGCTCCTCTTTACATGTCTTTAAAACCCTTAAAAACAGTTCATCAGGGTCTGGGGACTTGTTTGGTTTTAATTTCTCTATTTGTCTGAGGACCATGTCACTAGTTACCCTAATTGTGCATAGTTTATCATCATCCTGTTCTATATAATTTATAATTTCTGGAATTTCACTAGTATCTTCCTGCATAAAAACAGAGGAAATAAGAGTTAAAAAATTTCACACATTTCCTTGTCAGTCATTGATCTGACCCGAGTTGCTTTTGTGAGCCAATCTTGTCCCTTATCTTTCTTCTATATACCTGAAAGAAACCTTTTGGGTTAGTCTTTGAATTCCTTGCCACTTTAACCTCATAATCTTTTTTAGCTTTTCTTACTCCCTTTTTTATTTTTCTCTTATATATTGGTTTCTTAACTGCCCATCCCCTCTTTTGATACACCTATATATGCCTCCCTTTTGACCAATGAGATCTTTTAATTTATTGTTTATCCATTTGTGATCATTTTTGGTTGATCTAGTTTCCCTACTTGGAACATAGGTTGTCTGGGCAGCTAGAACTATGCTCTGAAAAACATCATATTGGCAACCAACACCACCTACCTGACCCATAGTTAGGCCGTTCCAATTTAGCCCACCCAGGTAATTTCTCAGTCCTATGACATCGGCCAAGCGGAAGTCTGGGAGAGAGACTCGATTGCAGTTATTTGGGTAATTCCATGATATATTGAAACTAAGTGATTTGTGATCGCTTTCCCCAAGCTCATCATTAACCTCAATATTATTAGTGATTCCTTGTTGGCAAGAACCAAGTCAAGCAGATTATTTCCTCTAGTTGGTTCTGCCAAATTTTTAAAAAGCAATCCTGAATCGTATCAAGAAAGTCACTAGACTCAAGATTTTCTGTCACATTGTTCCAATCAATTAGTCTAAAGTTAAAGTCTCCCATTAACACAACATTTTCGTACCTAGATGCATTATGAATTTCGTCCCGTAGGAGCTTACTGTATTCCCTATCAAGATTTGGGGGCCTATAAATCACACCCAAAATTAATTGGTCATGACCCTCGAGAAACTGCAGCCAAACAAATTCTGTGTCCGATGCTTCTAATCTTAAATCTTGTCTAACACAACAATTTAAATTATCTTGGACATACATTGCCACTCTACCACCCTTCAGTTTGGAATAGTTTATAGCCTTGTATGTGGCATTCAGAAGGCATTTCTCTATCTTTCAGGTTGAACCAGGTCTCCATTATAACAGTAATATCTATATTACCTCCTAAGTAGTAGGTTGGTGAACAGCAACTGCCCGGGGAGGTACCACCGTCCTACCGAGTGAGTGTAAAACGAAAGCCTTTAATTGTTTTACATGATGGTAGGATTGCTGGTGTCTTTAGTCTGTTTCATAAACATACAAGATTTCAGGTACGTCTTGCTACTTCTACTTACACTTAGGTCACACTACACATACATGTACAAGCATATATATACATACCCCTCTGGGTTTTCTTCTATTTTCTTTCTAGTTCTTGTTCTTGTTTATTTTCTCTTATCTCCATGGGGAAGTGGAACAGAATTCTTCCTCCGTAAGCCATGCGTGTTGTAAGAGGCAACTAAAATGCCAGGAGCAAGGGGCTAGTAACCCCTTCTCCTGTATATTTTACTAAATGTAAAAGGAGAAACTTTCATTTTTCCTTTTGGGTCACCCCGCCTCGGTGGGATACGGCCGGTGTGTTGAAAGAAGAAGATCTATATTACCTGTACATGCAAGTAATCTTACCTCATATATCTTATTTCTTAGACTCCTACTATTAGTATAGTAAACCTTAAGGGAGCTAGCCACACTTTGCCCTCTACTGTATCTCTTTTGTTGATCAAATGCTTTACCTTTACTAGCAACTTTATTTTGAATATTGTCTATTAAACATATCCCTGAGGTATCCTGGTAATATCTGCTGTTTTCAACCCTTGTACTGCAGCTTGTTTCCCCACACACACACCCATACCTCTATAATCAATGACTTTAAAGTCCTAGACAAGTCAGCAATGGTCCCCTCGATTAAGTTGGCTAATGCAGCCACTCTGGCCCCTGAGAGATGAACCTCATCCCATCCATACATATCACATTTACCATAAAATTTGTCCCAGTTATCAATGAATGGGGTTGCAAATTCCTTGCAGTACCTGTTTAGCCAGCAATTTACACCAATTGCCCTAGACATCCATTCATTGCCCACTTCCCTTCTAGCCAAGATGCTACATATGATTGGGACTCCTCCTTTAGACCTAATTACATCTATGGCTGACTTGTACTTATCCAGCAGGTCTTGTCTCCTGCCTTTCCTGATATCATTTCCACCAGCACTAAGACAGATGATGGTCTTACCAGCTAAGAAATAGAAGGGCCCAGGAGACACCATTGTTGGGGTATGCTTTGGGCATCAGCTGGCCTTAATCCAGCCCTGGGTGTCATCAGCAGAGTGAAGGAAGGAAAGATTGTGAGCTTGCTCAGTCTTCTGAAGAGAATGTGCATTCCACTCTCAAGGACATTAAAGGGCTTAAGAAATCCCACTCAACTGAAGATCACTAAATCAGTTCAAAGTATTAATACGTACAGTGGAACCCCACGTTCCGAACGCATCGACTATCAAATGCTTCAAGTTTTGATCGCTTTTTTATAACCAATTTTGTCCAGAGTATCGAAATTGCCCCGTGTTTCGAACCGGGTACCAGACATATCCACCTGCCCGCGCCCCCATGCAGACGTTGTGAGCCAGTCTGGCTTTGTTTATGCTTGAGTGAACACTAACCTGCATGCTCATTCAAACATTTCACTATTAATTCATTGTGTTTTGTGCTTGTTTATTAAATGCGACTGTAAAATAAGCTACCATGGTGGTGGATGTTGGATGGTATTGGTGGATGGTAGAGGTGGTGGATGGTATTGGTAGATGGTAGTTTTGGTGCATGGTGGATGGTAATGGTGGTGATGGTGGATGATGGTAGATGGTGCCTTCTTCACAGATTAAGGAGATTTGTGCAGTGTGGAATAGGGTGCAGGCATTTGCTGAAAAATATCACCCTGAGCAAGCTGAAACAAGCCATCTCTGCAACAAGTTCAGTGACAGAACCATGTCCAATTTTAGGAAAATCTTAAAGAAGGGAAGTAACCCCAGCTAAGGGCTTGTTACCTAGAGTCTTTATGGAAGGGGATTCCCTTTCAAAACAAATGCTCCCTCACTCCTCCCTGTCTTCCAGGTGCCATCAACAATCTTCAATAAAGGTAAGTAGAAATGCTATTTTATTTTTATTATTTATTATCACACTGGCCGATTCCCACCAAGGCAGGGTGGCCCGAAAAAGAAAAACTTTCACCATCATTCACTCCATCACTGTCTTGCCAGAAGGGTGCTTTACACTACAGTTTTTAAACTGCAACATTAACACCCCTCCTTCAGAGTGCAGGCACTGTACTTCCCATCTCCAGGACTCAAGTCCGGCCTGCCGGTTTCCCTGAATCCCTTCATAAATGTTACTTTGCTCACACTCCAACAGCACGTCAAGTATTAAAAACCATTTGTTTCCATTCACTCCTATCAAACACGCTCACGCATGCCTGCTGGAAGTCCAAGCCCCTCGCACACAAAACCTCCTTTACCCCCTCCCTCCAACCCTTCCTAGGCCGACCCCTACCCCGCCTTCCTTCCACTACAGACTGATACACTCTTGAAGTTATTCTGTTTCGCTCCATTCTCTCTACATGTCCGAACCACCTCAACAACCCTTCCTCAGCCCTCTGGACAACAGTTTTGGTAATCCCGCACCACCTCCTAACTTCCAAACTACGAATTCTCTGCATTATATTCACACCACACATTGCCCTCAGACATGACATCTCCACTGCCTCCAGCCTTCTCCTCGCTGCAACATTCATCACCCATGCTTCACACCCATATAAGAGCGTTGGTAAAACTATACTCTCATACATTCCCCTCTTTGCCTCCAAGGACAAAGTTCTCTGTCTCCACAGACTCCTAAGTGCACCACTCACTCTTTTTCCCTCATCAATTCTATGATTCACCTCATCTTTCATAGACCCATCCGCTGACACGTCCACTCCCAAATATCTGAATACGTTCACCTCCTCCATACTCTCTCCCTCCAATCTGATATTCAATCTTTCATCACCTAATCTTTTTGTTATCCTCATAACCTTACTCTTTCCTGTATTCACCTTTAATTTTCTTCTTTTGCACACCCTACCAAATTCATCCACCAATCTCTGCAGCTTCTCTTCAGAATCTCCCAAGAGCACAGTGTCATCAGCAAAGAGCAGCTGTGACAACTCCCACCCTGTGTGTGATTCTTTATCTTTTAACTCCACGCCTCTTGCCAAGACCCTCGCATTTACTTCTCTTACAACCCCATCTATAAATATATTAAACAACCACGGTGACATCACACATCCTTGTCTAAGGCCTACTTTTACTGGGAAAAAATTTCCCTCTTTTCTACATACTCTAACTTGAGCCTCACTATCCTCGTAAAAACTCTTCACTGCTTTCAGTAAACTACCTCCTACACCATACACTTGCAACATTTGCCACATTGCCCCCCTATCCACCCTGTCATACGCCTTTTCCAAATCCATAAATGCCACAAAGACCTCTTTAGCCTTATCTAAATACTGTTCACTTATATGTTTCACTGTAAACACCTGGTCCACACACCCCCTACCTTTCCTAAAGCCTCCTTGTTCATCTGCTATCCTATTCTATCTTTATCCCATCAATCCCGGCTGCCTTACCCCCTTTCATTTTACCTACTGCCTCACGAACTTCCCCCACACTCACAACTGGCTCTTCCTCACTCCTACAAGATGTTATTCCTCCTTGCCCTATACACGAAATCACAGCTTCCCTATCTTCATCAACATTTAACAATTCCTCAAAATATTCCCTCCATCTTCCCAATACCTCTAACTCTCCATTTAATAACTCTCCTCTCCTATTTTTAACTGACAAATCCATTTGTTCTCTAGGCTTCCTTAACTTGTTAATCTCACTCCAAAACTTTTTCTTATTTTCAACAAAATTTGTTGATAACAGCTAACCCACTCTCTCATTTGCTCTCTTTTTACATTGCTTCACCACTCTCTTAACCTCTCTCTTTTTCTCCATATACTCTTCCCTCCGTGCATCACTTCTACTTTGTAAAAACTTCTCATATGCTAACTTTTTCTCCCTTACTACTCTCTTTACATCATCATTCCACCAATCGCTCCTCTTCCCTCAAGCACCCACTTTCCTGTAACCACAAACTTCTGCTGAACACTCTAACACTACATTTTTAAACCTACCCCATTCCTCTTCGACCCCATTGCCTATGCTCTCATTAGCCCATCTATCCTCCAATAGCTGTTTATATTTTACCCTAACTGCCTCCTCTTTTAGTTTATAAACCTTCACCTCTCTCTTCCCTGATGCTTCTATTCTCCTTGTATCCCATCTACCTTTTACTCTCAGTGTAGCTACAACTAGAAAGTGATCTATCTGTGGCCCCTCGATAAACATGTACATCCTGAAGTCTACTCAACAGTCTTTTATCTACCAATACATAATCCAACAAACTACTGTCATTTCGCCCTACATCATATCGTGTATACTTATTTATCCTCTTTTTCTTAAAATATGTATTACCTATAACTAAACCCCTTTCTATACAAAGTTCAATCAAAGGGCTCCCATTATCATTTACACCTGGCACCCCAAACTTACCTACCACACCCTCTCTAAAAGTTTCTCCTACTTTAGCATTCAGGTCCCCTACCACAATTACTCTCTCACTTGGTTCAAAGGCTCCTATACATTCACTTAACATCTCCCAAAATCTCTCTCTCTCCTCTGCATTCCTCTCTTCTCCAGGTGCATACACGCTTATTATGACCCACTTCTCGCATCCAACCTTTACTTTAATCCACATAATTCTCGAATTTACACATTCATATTCTCTTTTCTCCTTCCATAACTGATCATTTAACACTACTGCTACCCCTTCCTTTGCTCTAACTCTCTCAGATACTCCAGATTTAATCCCATTTATTTCCCCCCACTGAAACTCTCCTACCCCCTTCAGCTTTGTTTCGCTTAGAGCCAGGACATCCAACTTCTTTTCATTCATAACATCAGCAATCATCTGTTTCTTGTCATCCGCACTACATCCACGCACATTTAAACAACCCAGTTTTATAAAGTTTTATATTTTATATTTTATATTTATTTTATTATTATCACACTGGCCGATTCCCACCAAGGCAGGGTGGCCCGAAAAAGAAAAACTTTCACCATCATTGACTCCATCACTGTCTTGCCAGAAGGGTGCTTTACACTACAGTTTTTAAACTGCAACATTAACACCCCTCCTTCAGAGTGCAGGCACTGTACTTCCCATCTCCAGGACTCAAGTCCGGCCTGCCGGTTTCCCTGAACCCCTTCATAAATGTTACTTTGCTCACACTCCAACAGCACGTCAAGTATTAAAAACCATTTGTCTCCATTCACTCCTATCAAACACGCTCACGCATGCCTGCTGGAAGTCCAAGCCCCTCGCACACAAAACTTCCTTTACCCCCTCCCTCCAACCTTTCCTAGGCTGACCCTACCCTGCCTTCCTTCCACTACAGACTGATACGCTCTTTAAGTCATTCTGTTTCGCTCCATTCTCTCTACATGTCCGAACCACCTCAACAACCCTTCCAGCCCTCTGGACAAAATTTTGGCAATCCCGCACCTCCTCCTAACTTTCAAACTACGAATTCTCTGCATTATATTCACACCACACATTGCCCTCAGACATGACATCTCCACTGCCTCCAGCCTTCTCCTCGCTGCAACATTCATCACCCATGCTTCACACCCATATAAGAGCGTTGGTAAAACTGTACTCTCATACATTCCTCTCTTTGCCTCCAAGGACAAAGTTCTTTGTCTCCACAGACTCCTAAGTGAAAATATATATATTAATTTTTTTTATTAACACACTGGTCATTAATTAATAATATATATTAATGTATTATAAGACATTTAATGTGCCCAAGAGTGATTATTATTATTTATTAGTAGTTTTACTACAGCGTTAAGACTAGAGGGACACTCTTAGTGAACGAGTAACACAGGCAGACTGAGTCACGAATGTATGAGCGGCCCAGGCAGATGCGTCTGATACTGACAATTTCCGAGTGGATGTACGAAACCCTGGGTAAAATTTCGCCCCAAAAGTAGTCAAAATCTGAATTGTACGATACCCGCACTGGACGAAATCCTGGGTTCCACTGTAATAATAATAATAATAATGTACACTTACTAACCCATATTAGTTCTTGAGTAACCTTTAAGCATTAGGATTAGTGTGCTCAAAATGCACCACATGCTAGTGGCATTTTGTGTCTTCTAACAATATTTTATTACATGTAAACTACATTATCTGTATACTGCAGAAAAGAAATAAATTTATTATTATTATTTTTTGCCCATTCTTCAAGAGTGCCACTGGCTGAAGAGAAAAGAATTTCATCCAGGAGTCTTCTTAAAATACAGTTTGGAGGGGAAGTTTCTGGGCAGCTTGCTTCTTAGAATAGGAGTGTTGGGTGTTAGTAACACTGTCAGGATCATAAACACAGGTCAGGGTCATTTGGATGGAGGGTTCGAGCAAATCCATCCTGTGACGTACAAATGATGTGAAGATTGACGCACTATCATAAGAGAGGCAGGGATCATGGTTAAAGTCGAGGTCAGAGGTATTAAGAGAGTCAGGTGTTCACCAGTGCTAGAATCGGACAATGAGGTGTTGCCCAAAAGAGGTACTGGGTTCTAAGGCAGGTCCAGGAGTGCTGGGGTTGGTTAATGGTGCTGTAAATGGAAGAAGGGACCTGGAGACAAAACATGGACCCAAATATCCATGATTAAGGTCTTTTTTTTTACTCTTTTTTTTTTAGTTTAAAAAAGGGGGGATATCTTGCTACCCTCTACCCCTGCACTGTCTACTGCTCCACTGCACTCCATGACCTAATAATCATCCCTCTCCCTCTTGCTACCCATTACTCTTGCATCTTTCCCTATCTGGTGGTGCTGTATAACCCTTGTAGGTTTAGCGCTTCTTTATTATAATGATAATTAAAAGGATAGGGGGGAAAGAGGGGCAGCTGTGAGAAAAAAAAAATTACTCCCCCCCTTCTTGGGGTTAGCAATACCTTCTCCTGTATACATTACTAACATTAAAAAGAGAGACCTTTGCTTTTCTTTTGGGGTGACCCTGCTTTGGTGGCATATGGTAGGTTTGTTCAAAGAAGATGATCCCCTTTCTTTGTTCAAGAATATCCTCGGTGCAGCAAGTTATGCTGATTATTATTATAATCAAGGGGGAAACGCTAGACCTGGAGAATTTAACAGGGCCTGGGGGGGATGTGGAAGGCATTCAGGCTTAATTCGGGGAACTAGAGCACAGATCCAATTCCCTAAATCAAGAGCCCCTCACCAACATCAAGCAACCTTCCTTGAGGAGTATGCTGAAGCTGCATGTAAACCTCTCCTTACTTTACCCTTCATGCCAGTAAACCAGCAATCCAGGATGGCACCTCCCACATCAATTGAGCCAAGCTCAGCCGACAAGAGGTGGGTGACCAGAAACCTGCAAGGTCATATCCCCCTTTGGCTGCCACCTCCCAGAATTGACAGGCAGCTTCCAGGAATACTCCCATCACTTAAGAACACATGAGACTGCTCACTGTGACCCTGGAGGGTGGCTCAGCACATCCCCAGATAATCTTAATTTTCATGGCAAGCAAACACTACCAAGGTCTTCAATGGAATGGGATGGCCAACGATAACTTGTCCTTCAACCCAGGAGCGGTAATTTGCAAGGTATTATGTGGATACCAGCAGAGTTCTGATTGTGTATGGATTAGTATTCTTAATACATGAAATGATTATTTATTTTGTAAAACTAATACATATTTTATAATGATGTGAGCTATTGTGGACTATCGGGGTATGTTCAGCTTGAATTTTTGTGGGATTTAATGATTTTCATGTTAACCCTTTAACTGTTGCAACCCCAAATCCTGAGGTGTCTCCTGGTGTCAAAAAAATTATTTTTTCTTATGAAATGACAGAGAATCTTTTCCCAATTGTAATGACACCAAAAGAACGAAATTTGATGGAAAACTGACGGAATTATGCTCTCGCGAAGTTAGCGACCTTGGCGGTATTTACGAATCGGCCATTTCACCCACTTTGAGCCCTATTTTTGGCTAATTCCATTGTTCCAGTCGAGCAAACTCATAGCTATTTCTTTAGAACTCCATTTTTTCTATCGATCGAGTACAAGAAACTGCCCATTTACTGATTTCAACAACCCAATAACATGGTCAGAAATTTGCAATTTGGCCAATTTCACGAAAATTAAAAGATATGACAATTTCAAAATAAGGTCCAGAATGAACAATGCAGACATTCCTGACTAACATTTTCTTTGTTCATCAGTCACATCTCCAGCCCCTCTGATATTACTCTTGCTTTCTATTTTGAATTTTTATTCGAACAAAAAATAGAAGATTTACTGTATGTTATGCAAACTACTGCAATATTGTAATTATTGTAATTAAGGGGGGAAGCGCTAAACCCGTAGGATTATACAGCACCTGGGGGGGATGTGGAAGGCATTCAGGCTTAATTTGGGGAACTGGAGCACAGATCCAATTCTCTAAATCAAGAGCCCCTCACCATCACCAAGGAACCTTCCCTGAGGAGCAATATTGTAATAATTGTATAAAAAATGTCAACCCATTCATGACTGCATATTAGAATGGCTACTTGGACATTTATTGGAAAATGACATCATTTGTTTACTTTTGAACATCGGCAAAAATCAAACATTTCCCCTACTTTGAGCTCCATTTCAAGGTTATTTTCATAGTAACATCCCCTCAAGGAAGGTTCCTTGATGTTGGTGAGGGGCTCTTGATTTAGGGAATTGGATCTGTGCTCCAGTTCCCCGAATTAAGCCTGAATGCCTTCCACATCCTCCCCCCCCCAGGCGCTGCATAATCCTCCGGGTTTAGCGCTATAATGTGTTTTCCATTCTATCAAATGAGACCAAGAAAACGAGAATACAACCATAAATACAGTGGACCCCCGCATAACGATGGCATCACATAGCGATTATTTCGCATACCGCTTACTTTAATCGCAAAATTTTTGCCGCGCATACCGATTAAAAACCCGCTCACCGATTTTCGTCCGAGACGCATCCAATGTGCGCCCTCAGCCAGCCTCACATGTGCCGCCCGTGCCATTGTTTACCAGCCAGCCTCCGCGGTAACATCCAAGCATACACTCGGAATATTTCGTATTATTACAGTGTTTTCGGTGCTGTTTCTGGAAAATAAGTGACCATGGGCCCCAAGAAAGCTTCTAGTGCCAACCCTACACCAATAAGGGTGAGAATTCCCATTGAAATGAAGAAAGAGATCATTGATAAGTATGAAAGTGGAGTGCGTATCGCCGACCTAGTCAAGTTGTACAAGAAACCCCAATCAACCATCGCTACTATTGTGGGCACCAAAAAGACAATCAAGGAAGCTGTTCTTGCCAAAGGTTTAACTGTGTTTTCGAAACAAAGATCGCAAGTGATGGAAGATGTTGAGAGACTCTTATTGGTGTGGATAAATGAAAAACAGCTAGCAGGAGATAGCGTCTCTCAAGCGATCATATGTGAAAAGGCTAGGAAGTTGCATGAGGATTTAATTAAAAAAATGCCTGCAACTAGTGATGATGTGAGTGAATTTAAGGCCAGCAAAGGTTGGTTTGAGAGATTTAAGAAGCGTAGTGGCATCCATAGTGTGATAAGGCATGGTGAGGCTGCCAGTTCGGACCACAAAGCGGCTGAAAAATATGTGCAGGAATTCAAGGAGTACATAGAAACTGAAGGACTGAAACCTGAACAAGTGTTTAATTGTGATGAAACAGGCCTGTTCTGGAAGAAAATGCCAAGCAGGACCTACATTACTCAGGAGGAAAAGGCACTCCCAGGACATAAGCCTATGAAAGACAGGCTTACTCTTCTCATGTGTGCCAATGCTACTGGTGATTGCAAAGTGAAGCCTTTATTAGTGTATCACTCTGAAACTCCCAGAGCGTTCAGGCAAAAGAATGTCCTCAAGGATAATTTGTGTGTGCTGTGGAGGGCAAACAGTAAGGCATGGGTCACTAGGGAATTTTTCTATAACTGGTTACACCATGCATTTGCCCCCAATGTGAAAGATTACCTAACTGAAAAGAAATTAGAACTTAAGTGCCTCCTGGTGTTAGACAATGCCCCTGGTCATCCTACAGACGTGGCAGAGCGACTTTATGGGGACATGAGCTTCATTAAGGTGAAGTTTTTGCCTCCTAATACCACTCCTCTCCTGCAGCCCATGGACCAGCAGGTTATTTCCAACTTCAAGAAACTGTACACAAAAGCTCTGTTTGAAAGGTGCTTTGTAATGACCTCAGAAACTCAACTGACTCTAAGAGAGTTTTGGAGAGATCACTTTAATATCCTCAATTGTGTAAACCTTATAGGTAAGGCTTGGGAGGAAGTGACTAAGAGGACCTTGAACTCTGCTTGGAAGAAACTGTGGCCAGAATGTGTAGACAAAAGGGATTTTGAAGGGTTTGAGGCTAACCCTGAGATGATTATGCCAGTTGAGGAATCCATTGTGGCATTGGGAAAGTCCTTGGGGTTGGAGGTTAGTGGGGAGGATGTGGAAGAGTTGGTGGAGGAGGACAATGAAGAACTAACCACTGATGAGCTGATAGATCAACTTCAAGAGCAAGAGGCCAGACCTGGGGAAACTGGTTCAGAGGAGGGGAGAGAGAAATTGAAGAAGTTGCCTACTACAAAGATAAAGGAAATCTGTGCAAAGTGGCTTGAAGTGCAAACCTTCATGGATGAAAATCACCCTCACACAGCTATTGCAAGCCGTGTTGGCAACCTGTACACTGACAATGTTGTGAAACACTTTAGGGAAGTCATAAAGGAACGAGAGGTACAGGCCACTATGGACAGATATCTTGTGCGAAAGAAGTCCAGTGACTCTGAAGCTGGCCCTAGTGGCATTAAAAGAAGAAGGGAAGTAACCCCAGAAAAGGACTTGCTACCTCAAGTCCTAATGGAAGGGGATTCCCCTTCTAAACAGTAAGAAGATAATGCTCTCCCCTCCTCCCATCCCATCAGTCATCACCAGATCTTCAATAAAAGTAAGTGTCATGTAAGTGTGCATGCCTTTTTCAGTTTGTGTGTATTAAAATTAACATTTCATGTGGTAAAAAATTTTTTTTTTCATACTTTTGGGTGTCTTGCACGGATTAATTTTATTTCCATTATTTCTTATGGGGAAAATTCATTCACATAACGATTATTTCGCATAACAATTACCCCTCTTGCACGGATTAAAATCGTTAACCGGGGGGTCCACTGTACTATATGAAAATATACCACAAAGTCGGCATTTTAATTAAAAAAAAAAAAGTCGGATTTTTTTTTTTTATATGGTGCACACTGACCACACAGACCCATTCTCTCACACGTGGGCCTTCCAGTTTTCTCCTGCTTGATTTGAAGCCGCTAGAATTTATGAGTACACGTGTATACTATACGTCAAACACGGTGGTTCGTAAGACGTATATATACGACTTAAACAGTCAAAGGGTTAAAGAGCTTAGATACCATATACAGACAATTCACAATAAAATAATAATGAAAAAATTATTTACAAAATGATAGTGTTTAAAATTACACATTTCAGTGTATATATATTATGTAAATAATAAATATCATGAGAGAGAAGAAAACAATTGAGTAATAATAAATTAGTTTATTTTAACACTATGATGGTCTTTTGTTTTCTGTCTGTGGGAGAGTGGGTTATACATCCTTTTTCCTGTGATTTCTCTTGCTGGCAAAGATGGCTGACCACTGCTGTTATTTCTGGGTAGGTCATTTAGGGTTTTCTGAGTGGTAAAAGTGAGTTAGACATGTTTTAGTGCCACTAAAGTTACCTGCCATCCTTCCCAGAGTTGCTGTATGGTGGAGGATTTGTTTAAATTCAAAGTTCCTAAGATGTTGACTATGTGGCAGTGCTTACACTAGCCCTTATTCTGAATCTTGCAAAGATGGTCCAATGAATTGTGAACTTATTCTGCCCTGTGCCATGGGAAATAACATGGCCTGATAAAATACATTTTGTTTATTGTACATATTTTTCTTATAGCATATAAAGTTTACTTTAGGTATATGCCATTTTCCTTTAATCTTTTTCCAGGTTACTGATAGTGTTTTAAAATGGCCCCTGGACCTTTAGTATTGAAAGATAATAATTATGTGAACCTGATGATTTCAAAGGGGTAATTAAAGCTCCTCAAACTAACATGTCTGAGAAGCCAACATGGGCTAAAGGAGTTTAAGATGGAGGCTTGTGAGTTTATGTAACTGACTGAAGAATGTAACACAAGGGGAATATCCTCAAAGACCAACTGGAGAGAGGGGGGGGGGAGGGGAAGTACTTGGATTTGATTCAAGGAAGGAGATGAGAGGCCTAATTTCTTGGACTGAGAGCCCCCTTCACTATTCCCTTGAAGGAGATCTCACAAAGTGACATTTTATGTTAATATATTTCAGACACCAAACACTGATAAGATTTATTTTGTATGTACTAACATGTGTCTTTTAAGACTGCTTTTTAAGCTAAAATATTTCAGACACTGTGAACACTGATATGGCTTATCTCTTGTATGTACTAGCATATGTCTTTTAAGACTGCTGTTTAGGCTAAAATTTTTCAGACACTCTGAACATTGATATGATTTATCTCTTGT
The DNA here is from genome assembly GCF_038502225.1 of Cherax quadricarinatus. Lineage (NCBI taxonomy): Eukaryota > Metazoa > Arthropoda > Malacostraca > Decapoda > Parastacidae > Cherax > Cherax quadricarinatus. Next base: position 17,880,928 of record NC_091379.1, read on the forward strand.
ATGTACTAGCATATGTCTTTTAAGACTGCTTTGTAGGCTAAAATATTTCAGACAGCCTGAACACTGATATGATTTATCTCGTGTGTGTACCAGCATATGTCTCTTAAGACTGCTTTTTAAGCTAAAATATTTCAGACACTCTGAACACTGCTCTGTACACTGATATGGTTTATCCCTTGTGTGTACTCTCATATGTCTCTTAAGACTGCTTTTTATGCTAAAATATTTCAGACATTCTGAGCACTGATGCGGTTTATCTCCTGTGTGTACTAGCATATGTCTCTTAAGACTGCTTTTTAGGCTAAAATATTTCAGACACTCTGAGCACTGATGCGGTTTATCTCCTGTGTGTACTAGCATATGTCTCTTAAAGTTACATTTTACATTAAAATATTTCAGACACTCTGAGCACTGATACGATTTTTCTCCTATTTGTACTTTCATATTTTCAGAGAGACTACCTTTAATTCAATTTTTTTTTTTTAGACACTGAACAATGATACAGTGTAACTGTGTAACTGTTATACAAGGCGTTGCACTGCAGAAAAGAATATGTGTCACCACGGCCAAAATCAGGGTTAATGAAAGAATCTATTCTTGAATGTTTGTTTATGGGAATGTGTAGATATTGTTCTCTACATCTGTAAGTTAGGCACTGAGAACCCCAAACAAGCATGGTAAATTAAGCTTTTTAACTCCAATCTCTCCGATGTCTGAGTTTTGCTCCATTATTTGAATGTGGTGCTTATTTTCTTCTGCACAATGCCTCATATACTCTGTATTTCAGAACATTTTTTTTCTGTTAAAATGTTTCAGACACTGAGAGAAATTTTTATACTGTATATTCTCTTTGTTTTGCAAGATTTTGTTTTATGCCAATGTATTTCTAAAACAACATTGATAATACTTATCTCCTGAAAAACTTTACATAACCAAGAGCTTTCTTTAAAGTGTGCCAATAATATCAACTAATCCTATATCAATCATATGCACTCCTTAGATTCTGCTTATTATTGTGCTTTAAAAGACTGCCTTATATACTAAAACAATTATTATACTTCTATTTACTACCTGAGTTGATGGAGCAAACTTTTGTTAAAATACTGAATTACATTACAGTACTATTTGTTTTATATTTTTTCCATGAACTGCCGTTCAGCTGTAAAATAGTCAAAATTATCTAATCAGTAATACTTTGCTAGTTAAAAATATACAATAGTATCAGGTGTTGTCCAAGACACAAACACAGTTAATTCCTGGAGGATATGCTGAAGATGCAGCCAGTTGGTTTGTTCCCTAAAATACCTCTAATATGAGGTGCTGTTCAAGACACTAATACAATTGCTTGCTGTAGTACTGTACTGGAGATTGTGTCTGGGAAGACACAACAGCCAGGTAGTTTGTTCCACACATTACCTCTGGAATAAAACAATCAGTCAATATAGCACAATATTCCACTATTAGCAACACAACTTACTGAACTGGAAAACAAACATTCTCTCTAATACAAATTGACACATGTTCTATTACTAAAAGTTTTTTTTTTTTTTAAGACAGAATTAATGAAGTTTTTAAGTATGGTATATGTTTATCTGTTATCTTAGACATAAATCACACTTTGAATATAATTATAATATTATAAACTAATTGTGCTGTTGGAGTGTGAGCAAAGTAACATTTATGAAGGGGTTCAGGGAAACCGGCAGGCCGGACTTGAGTCCTGGAGATGGGAAGTACAGTGTCTGCACTCTGAAGGAGGGGTGTTAATGTTGCAGTTTAAAAACTGTAGTGTAAAGCACCCTTCTGGCAAGACAGTGATGGAGTGAATGATGGTGAAAGTTTTTCTTTTTCGGGCCACCCTGCCTTGGTGGGAGTCGGCCAGTGTGTTAATAAAAAAAAAAATAATAATAATAATAATTGTGTAAACAATATGAAACTGATGATACACATTAATAAAATGCTACAATCATGGGGAAACACTAAACCTGAATGTGTGATACACTGCCATGGAAAAAGGAGATAGTCATGCCTGACCCAACAAAGGGGAGGGAAGCTCCAATTCATCAGATGAAGAGCTTTTTACTGGTATCAAAGGCATACACACCTTTTTTCTCATTACTTTAGTATGCAAATACTATTTCTTTTTATGTCAAAAACGAAATAGATAAAAGCAATTCTGATAACATTAGTAAACAATATGGTAAAATTGGGCTTATTTAAAAACTAGTTATTCAATTATTATAATCAAGAAGTGCTAAACCACAAGGGCTATACAGCGCTGCAGGGGAGGAAGGAAGCGAGGGTATCAGGTGGCAAAAGGGAGAGGGATGATTACTAGGTTACGGAGAACAGCGGGGCAGTGGACAGTGAAGGGGTAGAGGGTAGCAAGAGAATGAGGTAGAAAGGGCTGAGGGAAGTGCAAAAGGTATCATTAGAGTTTGTGGAGTAAATCAGTCATTGTCAAGAAGGCAATGAGAGAGTCAGCATTAAAGGAGGGTCCATCAGCAAGAAGGGAAGGTAAAGAAAGAGTAGTAGAGCGGAGGTGACATTGGAGGTAAATTCTGCGTGCTCGTTGATAGAGAGGGCAGTCTAACAGAATGTGGCTAACCGATACTGGAACCTGACACTTCTCACAGAGAGGAACAGGGTGCCTCTCCATGAGATACCTGTGAGTAAGATGACTGTGGCCAATGCGAAGACTGGAGAGAGTAGTCTCCCAATCTCGACACTGATGACAAGAAGACGGCCAGTAACCTATACTCAGTTTAATAGACTGAAGTTTGTTACCGAGCAGAGTAGACCAATGTTGTTGCCAACGAGTGTGAAGGTGGGTAGCTATTAAAGCAAAATAGTCCGTAAACTATATGAAACTGGTAGGTCATGTACTGCTGACCGCGCAGCAGTGTCTGCCTGTTCGTTGCCCTGTACGTCAACATGACCAGGGACCCAACAAAGTTGGATATGGAGAACAAGGAGGTGAGGTGCATCAAATTTTCGTATAGCCTGTAAAGCACTAAGGGAGTCTGAGACAACCACAAATGATGACACAGGCATAGATGCAATACGGATAAGTGCTACAAGAATGGCATACAATTCAGCAGTAAAAATGCTAGCTGAAGATAGTAAATGCCCTCAAACGCTGTCAGAAGACTTAGAGCCATCTGTGTACACTGCAATGGCATGAGAATGAGAGTGGAAGTGGTCAAGAAAAAGAGAGCGGGAAGCTACCGTAGGCAGTTGGGCTTTCGAGCAAGGGAGTGAGAAAGAACAGACGGAACATCCCAGGGGGGTAGGGAAAAGTGAGATGCTACATGAACATAGAAAGGTGGTAACTGATGAGAAGATGAGTGAATGTAGGTGAAGAGAGAAGGGACGGAGCAAACAGGGGCGGTGAACAAATAAAGAATGTCTACTAATATCGGTGACCATTCTATAAATGGAAGGATTGCAAAGATCATGAGAGCGTACATAGTAGCGAAGGCAATGGGCATCACAGTGATCAGACAAGGATGGAACATTCGCTTCTGCACAGAGGCTCTCAACGGGAAGAGCGAAAAGCACCAAGGCATAAACGTAATCCTTGGTGATGGATGGGGTTAAGGCTAGAGAGAGTAGCAGGAGAGGCTGCTGAATAGATCTGGTCACCATAATCGAGTTTTGATAAAGTGAGGGTGGAATGAAGGCGAAGGAGAGTTCGACGATCAGCTCCCCATGAAAGATGAGCAAAGGTTTTAAGAAGGTTCAGCCGGCTGTGACAAGTTGCCTTCAGAGAGGTAATGTGAGGTTTCCAGGATAACCTACGGTCAAAGAGAAGGCCTAGAAACCTGACTGTATCACGTTCAGGAATATGGGAGCCATAGAGGTACAAAGGATGATTGGAGATGACAGAGCGTCTAGTGAAAGTAATTTGGTGAGTTTTGGTACTAGAAAACTTAAACCCGTGTGTGGTGGCCCAATTGGAAACACGGTCGGCCGCAGCATGCTAGAGAGAAACTGTATTATTATTATTATAATAAAAAAGAAGCGCTAAGCCACAAGGGCTATACAGCGCTGCATGGTAGGGAAGGAAGCGAGGGTAATGGATGGCAGAAGGGAGGAGGGATGATCAGTAGGTTACAGAAAACAGCGGGGCAGGGGATAGTACGGGGGTAGAGGGTAGCAAGAGATTGAAGTAGAAAGGGCTGAAGGTATCAGAATTTGTGAAGTCGGTTGTTGTCAAAAAGTCAATGAGAGAGTCTGGATGAAAGGTGGGTCCATCAGCGAGAAGGGAAGGTAGAGAGAGAGCAGCAGAGCGAAGACGACGATGGAGGTAAATTCTGCGTGCTCGTTGATAAAGTGGGCAGTCCAACAGAATGAGGCTGACTGATAATGGAACTTGGCAATTCTCACAGAGAGGAGCAGGGCGCCTCTCCATGAGATATCCATGAGTAAGACGAGTATGGCCAATGCGAAGATGGGAGAGAGTAGTCTCCCAACCTCGACACTGGTGATAAGAAGACGGCCAGTAACCTATACTCGGTTTAATAGATTGAAGTTTGTTGCCGAGCATAGTAGACCAATGTTGTTGCCAACGGGTGTGAAGTTGGGAAGATATTGCAGCAAAATAGTCCGTAAATGGAATACCTCTACATGAAACTGGTAGGTCGTGTACTGCTGACCGCGCAGCAGTGTCTGCCTGTTCATTGCCCTGTACGTCAACATGACCAGGGACCCAACAAAAAACAATATCTTTATGCTTGGTAAAGATGCAGCGTAGCCAAAGTTGGATACGGAGGACTAAGGGGTGAGGTGTATCAAATTTCTGTATAGCCTGTAAAGCACTAAGGGAGTCTGAGACAACCACAAATGATGACACAGGCATAGATGCAATACAGATAAGTGCTGTAAGGATGGCATACAATTCAGCAGTAAAAATACTAGCCGAAGATAGTAAATACCCTTGTACGACGCTGTCCGGAAACACTGCTGCGAATCCTACGCCATCAGAAGACTTAGAGCCATCTGTGTACACAGCAATGGCATGAGAATGAGAGTGAAAGTGGTCAAGAAAAAGAGAGCAGGAAGCAACCGTAGACAGTTGGGCTTTCGAGCAAGGGAGAGAGAAAGAACAGACTCGAACAGCTGGAACTTCCCAGGGGGGTAGGGAAAAGTGAGATGCTACATGTACATAGAAAGGTGGTAACTGAAGAGAAGACAAGAGCGAATGAAGGCGAAGAGAGAAGGGACGGAGTAAACAGGGGCGGCGAACAAATAAAGAATGTCTACTAATATCAGTGACCATTCTATAAATGGAAGGATTGCGGAGATCATGAGAGCGTACATAGTAGCGAGGGCAATGGGCATCACGGCTATCAGATAAGGATGGAACGTTCGATTCTGCATAGAGGCTCTTGACAGGGGAAGAGCGAAAAGCACCAAGGCATCAACGTAATCCTTGGTGATGAATGGGGTTAAGGCTAGAGAGAGTAGCAGGAGATGCCGCTGAATAGATCTGGTCACCATAATCAAGTTTCGATAAGATAAGGGTGGAATGTAGGCGAAGGAGGGTTCGACGATCAGCTCCCCATGAAAGATGAGCAAGGGTTTTAAGAAGGCTCAGCCGGCTGTGACAAGTTGCCTTCAGAGAGGTAATGTGAGGTTTCCAGGATAACCTACGATCAAAGAGGAGGCCCAGAAACTTGACTGTATCACGTTCAGGGATACGGGAGCCATAGAGGTACAAAGGATGATCGGAGATGACAGAGCGTCTAGTGAAAGTAATTTGGTGGGTTTTAGTGCTGGAAAATTTAAACCCACGTGTGGTGGCCCAATTGGAAACACGGTCGACTGCATGCTGGAGAGAAACTGTAATAAGGTGACAGTCAGCGCCTGCACAGGTAATAGTGAAGTCATTAACATAGAGTGATGACCAAATATTTGATGGAAGACTAGAGGCCAAATCATTAATAGCAAGGAGAAAAAGTGTTGTGCTCAGAACATCCCTGGGGGACACCTTCAGCTTGGATAAAGTCCGGGGAGAGCACATTATTAACCCGAACACGGAAATGCCTGTCAGATAAAAAGTTCTTAAGGAAGGATGGTAGATTGCCTCGAAGGCCTAAGGAGTGGGCTTGGGCTAAAATATTATACCTCCAAGTTGTGTCATATGCCTTCTCAAGGTCAAAAATTATGGCAATAACTGAGTGGTTATTCGCAAAGGCATTACGAACATACGTATCCAAGCGTAGTAAGGGGTCTATGGTAGAACGTCCCTTACGAAAGCCATATTGACGAGTGGAGAGACTGTTGTGTGTCTCTAAATACCACACTAAACGTCTATTTACTAGGCGTTCCATCACTTTGCAAACTGCACTGATAAGAGCAATGGGACAATAGTGGGAGGTTTCGTGTCCCATAGTGCCTGGTTTGCGGAAAGGGAGAATAATGGCGGATTTCCACAGCTGTGGAAGAACTCCTTGTGACCAAATAAGATTGTAAAGGCGTAATAGGACTGCAAGGGCTGACTGATGTAAATGTTGTAGCATACGAATATGAATGTCGTCGGGCCCAGCTGCCGATGATCGGCAAGCTGAGAGTGTTGCCTCCAGTTCTTGAAGTGTAAAAGGCACATTATACTGTTCTTCTCTGAGAGAAGAAAAGTCCAAGGGTGCTAACTCTCTGGCAGACTTTGAGGAAAGAAATGAGGGGCATAGATGGAGTCCCTGAGAAATACGGACCAGATGATTGCCAATTTCATTGGCAACATCTAGTGGGTTTGCTATATCAACACCGGCAACCCGCAGAACAGGAGCCGGGTCAAGAGAATATTTACCGCTCAGTTTTCGTACTTTTTTCCAGACTGCACTCATACAGGAAGCAGAGGTGATGGTGGAGACATAATCTCACCAGCAAGTGCGTTTAGCATCACGGATGACACGGCGAGCGATCGCACGCTTCTGCTTAAAATCAAGAAGTCTCTCTGTGGTTCTATTGTACCGGTACCTGCCCCATGCAGCGCGTTTCAAATGTACTGCACGAGCACAAGCAGGAGACCACCAAGGCACGCATTTCTGAGAATGCCTGCCCGAAGTTTGGGGTATAGAATGAGAAGCTGCGGTTAAAACGGAGGACGAGAAGAGGTGTAAAAGCTCATCGATGGAGGACGAAGAAGGAACCTCTCTAAAAACAGTTAGGTGTGAGTAAAGGTTCCAATTTGCCTGATCAAATTGCCAGCGTGGGATGCGAAGAGGTGGTGAATATGAAGGGGAAGTAAGAATGATTGGGAAATGATCGCTGTCATGTAAGTCCGGAAGAACAGACCAAGTGAAGTCTAATGCGGCGGAGGAAGAGCAGACTGAGAGATCGATGCAAGAGAGAGTGTGAGTCCGAGGATCAAAATGGGTGTGAGTACCTGTATTTAAAACATGGAGGGGGTGCGTGGCAAGAAAAGCCCCTAACTGAATGCCACGGGAATCACAGTGAGACCCCCCCCCCCAAAGGAAATGGTGGGCATTAAAATCACCAAGTAACAGAATCGGTGGTGGTAATGACGAAACAAGAAAGGTAATATCCGGAATAGATAATGCCCGAGAAGGAGAGAGATATAAAGAACAGAGCGTATACCACCTATGCAAGTGGATACGGGCTGCTGTGTAATGCAGCGAAGTACAAACAAATAGCTGATGGTACGGAATATCAGTGCGTAGAAGAAGGGCACTTTCATTAAAGGTCCCATCAGGAAAAGGATCTGAAGAATACAAATTATAGCCTGAGATGGGAGAGATAACAGCAGAGTGTAATTTTGGTTCCTGTAAGCAAACACCAACAGGGGAAAACTGGGAGAGTAACATCTGAAGCTCACCCCGATTACCCCTGAGGCCGTGTATATTCCACTGTAAATAGGCCATGATTGGCAATGATAAAGATACCTGAAATCCACAGGTAAGGGTTCCTACTGACTAGAGGAGTTAGAAAAGTCCACATGTGGAGGCAGTGGAAAACGTTCAAGCAGCGAAGGAACGGTGCGCTGTGAAGAAAGGAGTTGCGCAGATGGAGTAGAGGAGAGAGAAGGAGTGGAGGGTGGATCAGTGTCCATTGATGGTTTGGTCTCTGCAATATATTCAGAGACTGCTTCAAGTGTTTCAGAATTCAGAGACGTCGTATGGGGGACAATATTGGAAATGGTAGGGGGAGGATGAGTAAAGATTGGAGCTGTAATGGACTGTACCAAGGTAGGGTGGGGGGGAAGGCGAAAGGGTGGAGGGAACTGGAGAAGTGTGGAAGGGGACAGAAGAGGCAGAAACCTGGGAGGTGGCAGAAGAGGAAGAAACTTGGGAGGGAACAGGGGAGGAAGGTACAGTACGAGGAGGAGGGTGAACCTCTACACTTGTAACAGAGCCAGTGAGAGGGGGAGAACCAGGTACAGAGATAGGGAAGGGAAAATGAGGTGGAAGATGGGTAGGAGGTGTTAACGGACCTTTTTTTGACTTTTGAGAAGTAGAGGGACGATTGGGAGGAGGTGTCATACGAGATCTCGTCGCTACTGAGGCTTGTGAGAGAGAACACGAAGCAGCAAGATCAGACTGAGATGTTGAAGTAGGGACGTCGGAGCCGAGGACAGCAAAAGAATTAGCTACAGGAGTGACTATGGGAGAGGTAACCACAGAGGTGGGTGCAGAAGATGGGATACCAGAAGTGGGGGGACGTTTTGAAACACGGGAATAAGAAACACGAGGTAGTCTCCCTTGGAGGCGGAGATGAGAAACTGCCATGGCATAAGGGAGACCTTCTGCCTCTTTGAGGTAACTGATTTCCCGCTCGTTTAAGTAGACTTGACAACGGCGAGAGTACGAAGGGTGAGCCTCATGACAATTAAGGCAAGAGGAAGGTCGATTGCAAGACGTATTAGAATGGTCATCGGCACCACAGACTGGGCATTCGGGGGTAGCAGGTTCATGGACTAGGGCTGCCATGGTTAGGTTACTTCTTTCTTTTTGTTTTTAAGAAAAAAAAGAAAGAAGAAAATAAAAATAAAAAAAAAATAATAAAAAAAGGGGGGACCGGGGAGGGATAGTTCATAGGAGGAATGAAAGGTCCAGAAATCTCCCTCCGCGCCCAAGAGGACCTCAGCACCGCAAGTAGCGCAGATGCAGCATGGAACCCGTGCCATACCCTACCCATCATGCCAGTAAACCGGCAGTCCGGGATAGCAACCTCACATCTGCCGAGCTACCTCGGTGGACAAAAGAGAGGGCGGCCGGAAATCCGCCACAAAGCATACCTCCTTCGGCCACCACCCCCGGAATCCGAAAGGTGGCTTCCAGAGATACACCCATCGCCCGAGAGACACCCAAAGCCACCCTCCGGGATACTGGAGATGGATCAGGACATCCCCAGGCAATCCAGATTCCATGGCAAACTACACCACTGCCAAGAACCTCAACGGAATGGGATGGACCCCGGTACCCTTTCCCCTACCTAGGAACTAGTGTGCCTGTGGAAAAAAAAAAAAAGGCCAAAAAGGGAGGGGTGGGGAGGAGGAGGAGGAGGAAAGGAAAAAGGGGAGGATGGGATAGGGAACGGGGGATTGGGGGGTAATTAGGTTCGGTCTGAGGAAGTAGACCGATAGGTCTAATTCCTCAGACCAAGAGCCTCTTCACCACGCCAAGGAGCCCCCCTTGAAGAGAAGAGAAACTGTAATGAGGTGACAGTCAGCGCCTGCACAAGCAATAGCGAAGTCAAGAACATAGAGTGATGACCAAATATTGGATGGAAGACTAGAGGCTAAATCATTTATAGCAAGGAGAAAAAGTGTTGTGCTCAGAACACATCCCTGGGGGACACCTTCAGTTTGGAGAAAGTCCGGGGAGAGCACATTATTAACCCGAACATGGAAATGTCTGTCAGTTAAAAAGTTCTTGAGGAAGGATGGAAGATTGCCTCGGAGGCCTAAGGAGTGGGCTTGGGCCTAAATATTATACCTCCAACTTGTATCATATGCCTTCTCGAGGTCAAAATGAATGGCAATAACTGAGTGGTTATTTATTTATTTATTTATTTATTTCCAATTTGTGCACACATACAGAGGTACAAAAAAAATACAGATAAGAGCAGTATGCCAAAGCCACTTATACTATGCATAGCATTACGGGCTGGCTTAAAATTAACTTAAGATTAACTAAGCAATGATTATTATTATTATTATAATCAAAAAGAAGCGCTAAGCCACAAGGACTATACAGCGCTGCTACTAAGCAATGATGAAATCAGTGATAAAACATTAATGTAAACAGATAACTATAAAGCACAAGTGAGTATTACAAAGACAGGTCATATGGTTGCATTCAGTTAGGTAGTGATTCTGTTAGGTAGTGTATTTAAAAAATAATAAAGTTAGATTGGGTTTTAGGTTTAACATTTATGTGATATAATTGTGAGAAACATTTAAGATATACAATTTATAATGTTCAGTTATTCAGTATTTATTTGGTTTTGGGTGAGTAAGTAATCTTTGAGAAGAGACTTGAATTTATAAACAGGTTGTGTTTCTTTTATATTTACAGGTAATGAATTCCAGATTTTAGGGCCTTTTATGTGCATTGAGTTTTTGCATAGTGTGAGATGGACACGAGGAACATCAAAGAGTGATCTGTGCCTTGTGTTATGGTCATGTGTTCTGTTGAGGTTGGCAAGGAGATGTTTGAGGGGAGGGTTAATATCAGAGTTAAGTGTTCTATGTATGTAATAGGTGCAGTAATAAGTATGGATGTTTTGTATGGTGAGTAGGTTTAGTGTATTGAATATTGGTGGAGTGTGCTGCCTGTAGTGAGAATTTGTTATCATTCTAACTGCAGCCTTTTGTTGGGTAATTAGTGGTCTGAGATGGTTAATTGTTGTTGAGCCCCATGCACAAATTCCATAGGTGAGATAGGGGTAAATAAGAGAGTGATATAGGGCCAGGAGGGCTGACTGTGGAACATAGTACCGTATCTTCGATAGTATGCCTACAGTCTTGGAAATTTTCTTAGAAATTTGATGTATATGTGTATGAAATTTGAGTCTATTATCAAGGTGGATTCCTAAGAATTTTCCCTCTGTTAGTTTTGTGATAGGTGATCCATTTATCATTATGTTAAGAGGGACATCTGTAGCTCTGTTACCAAACTGAATGAAGTAGGTTTTGTCAATGTTTAGTGTAAGTTTGTTAGTCCTCATCCAGGTAGATATTTTCTGTAATTCGGTATTTACAGTATTGGCTAGCGTGACTGGGCTCGGGTGAGAGAAGACGTATGTAGTGTCATCTGCAAATAGTGTGGGTTTGAGTAATTGCGAAGCATTTGGAAGGTCATTTATGTATAGGAGAAAGAGAAGAGGGCCAAGGACACTTCCCTGTGGGACACCAACTGTAATTGGTTGTGCAGAAGAGTTTGCCCCATTTGCGTACACATATTGGCTTCTGTTGCTGAGGTAAGACTTGAGGTAGTTGAGGGAGTGCCCTCTTATACCATAGTGTGACAATTTTACGTGGAGCAAGTCATGGTCAACTGTATCAAAAGCTTTACGTAAGTCAATGAAGATCCCCAGTGGGACTTCTTTTTTCTCTATTGCAGTGTATATATGTTCTAGCATGTGTATAATAGCATCATTAGTATTTTTATTAGGCCTGAATCCAAATTGGCAGGGGTTGAGTATGTTTTGGGAGATAAGGTAGGAGTAGATTCGTTTATGAATTAATTTTTCGAAGATTTTTGAGAGAGGGTGTAAGTTGGATATTGGCCTATAGTTATTCAACTCTGTTTGGTCTCCTCCTTTGTGGATCGGGGTGACCCTTGCTATTTTGAGTACTGTAGGGAAGGTGGAGGATTCAATGGATTTGTTAAAGAGTGTTGCAATGATTGGTGATAGCACTTGTGACACTTTTTTGTATATAAGGGGTGGTAAGGTATTTAAATCTCCTGCCTTGTTTTTTAGTGCGTTGATAATAAGGGAGACTTCGTATGGGTTAGTCGGAGCTAGGAACAGTGTGTTCGGGTAGTTGCCGGTGAGGTAGTCATTTGGTGGGGTATCTGAGCTTGGGATTTTATTGGCAAGGTTTTGTCCTATAGTGGAGAAGAAATCATTGAGTCTGTTTGCTGTTTCTGTTGGTGGGAGTTGGGGTTCATCTGTTTTTGCTAATTTTATTTCGCTATTTCGTGATATCTTTTTTGTTCCCAGAATTTCTGATAGGGTTTTCCAGGTCTTTTTTATATCACCTCGTAAGTTGGATAATCTGTTCTCATAATACAATTTTTTTGCCCTTCTTATCAGGCTGGTTAGGATTGACGAGTAACGTTTTGTTTGGTCTCTGGTTATGTGACCCATTCTGTACTGTTTTTCATATTGGTGTTTTGTATTTATGGATTTGAGAATGCTGGGTGTTAGCCAGGGACTGTTCAGTCTCTTTGCTGTCATCTGTTTAGTTTTTTTAGGGCAGTGCTTGTTATAGAGGTATTGGGTTTTTTTTAGAAAATTATTAATACATTCGTCAATATCTGTATAGGTTTCTAGCTCAGTGTGCCAATCAATGTTTGCTATTGCTGTTGTGAAGTTATTAATGGCTGCCTCATTGTGAAGTCTGAAGGTGACTTTAGTAGTGTCTTGGGGTAGTTTACCAAGAGTTGTTATGAGGAAAGTAGGGTAGTGGTCTGTGGTATTATCTGTAATTATGCCTGATTTTAAAGGGGATATGGTGTTGGTCCAGATGTGGTCAAGTAGGGAAACACTAGTCTCTGTAACTCTTGTAGGTTTTGTTACTGTTGGTAGTAACATACAGTTACTCATTGTGTTTGTGAATTCAGTAACGTGTGGGTCCTGGTCTTGCAGGAGATTTATATTGAAGTCACCTGAGAGTAGTAAGTGATCTTTGTTCATGCGTGCATCAGTTATCATACTTCCTAGATTTTGACTAAATTGGCTAATGTTTGACTGTGGAACTCTGTAGATGTTTATCAATGTGAGAGGTTTTTGTAGGTACTTTGATTTGAATTTAGCTATTATATATTCCCCATGTTCATCCCTTGTGCAAGTATTAGTGATACATTCTAGTTGGTCTGAGTAGTATATGGCTGTGCCACCCCCTTGTTGATCTGGCCTACAGTTGTGTATGGCTGTGTAACCAGGAATGGCATAGACATCTGTACTATCAGGCTTTAGCCAGGTTTCAGTTAGTGTAATGATGGACATATTGGCATGTAAGGAATTTAGTAATGCTATGAGGTCATCGTAATGCTTGCTTAAAGATCTGATATTGTAGTTAAATATAGTTATGTTGTTGTTGGCACTGAGAAGTGCCTTTGATTGTTCTGCAGTGTAGTAATTACAGTTACTGTTTGATTCATTTAAGTCATTAAATAAGAGGTTGGTATCAGGATCAATGCTTGTAATCATAAGATTTGTAGTGAATCTATAGTTTGAATTAAGTATAAAACAAAGTAAATAGTCTTAAGCTAAAAAATAGCACCTGGATTATTTAACAAATGTAAAATAATGAGCTAAGGGACTAATACAAATAAAGTGATGATCAAATAGTGGAGCTTGGGAATATGATAGTAGGTAGTACTATAAAGGTAATTTTTTAAAGTTAGAATTATAGTATAAAATTATAATATAAAAGGGACTAATATAGGTTGTGGTGACCAATAAAGTGGTAATCAAAAAAATGAGCTTTGGAATATAATGGCAAAATTGTGAACTTATTCTACTTTAGCACCTAAGAATAGCACCTTGATTATTTTAACAATTGTGAATATATAAACTAGGATAGTTATATAAAGCTAAAATAAAGGAGAAAACATATAAGGGACTAAAATTAAGTAATGGTAAGCAAAGTTAAATGGGCAGATGGTAGGAATTATAATATAAACTTATAATATAAAAATACAATTTGAAATGGTACTTGCAATTGCACTAGAGTCTGGTATAGGTTGTTGACAAGATCAAGATTATACCTAGATTTAAATTGACAAAATAAAATTCACAATTAAAGTACCAAAAGAATAATAGTAAAAAAATAACAATGGTAATGTCTTGATTATAATATGATAGTAAGAGGGTAGACAGGTACACAGGTACAAGGGATAATATAAAGGTTGGGGTTGAATATAAAAACTTGAAAATTTGGCTACAAAATGTTATGAGAAGTATAAAATAATGTTTAATGTACAAAATTAAAATTGACTGGTAGTAAATATGGTGTTTAATAAAATTTTAGTAAGTAATAATGATTACAAAAAAGTGAAAAAGTAATGTTTATTTCATTCAATATTGCACTGGTAGTTATACTTGAGGTTATATGGCAGTACAAGGTAATTAAGAGTAATCTAGGATAGTAAATGTGGTATTAAAACAGGTAAAGGTAATTAGACAAGTAATGGTTATTAAATGTCAAAATTGTTAAGAGTAAATTGAAATTTTAGTAAAAATGATATTTATTAATTTTAGTAAGTAATATCAATTGATAGTATTTAAAAAAAAATATGAGGTAGTAATATGGACAGAGAAAGTATCAATTCAGCTAATGTTTAAGCGAACAATAGTAAATAACAAAATCACATAAGGTGACCTATGCTTACTAGTAAAATCACAAAATGAGGTAGTTGATTATTTAATTACTAAGAGATTGTACAATGAAATTTGAACAATAATGGAGCAAAACGTACACTACACTACGTAGGCTTTTTAGTTGGACATTGTTTAGTTATTCTCTGTAAGATTGGTATCCCTGAGAAATCGTGATAGATCATTCTCGTTCGTGATTGTGTACAGTTGACCTACATTTGTTTTCCTAACTAGAATTTTCCCATCCCGTGTGAAGCATTGGTGTATTGTGTCATTATTCTCTCGCTTAAGTTTTCTGACTCTATACAGGAGGTTTTGACGTTTTTTGGTAAGACACTCGTTTATATATACCTCTTTCTTTACTTTAATAGATGCAATAATTAAGTCTTTTTTTCTGTCATGTGAGTGGAATCTAAGCATAACACTTTTTCTACCATGGGATCCTAGTAACCTGGCTTCTTTTATTTCTGACTCTGGTACAATAACACTTGTTTGGTCCTTTATGATCTGCAGAGTAATTTCTTTACTGTTTGTTTGGTTCATATCACTGGGAAAAAGTGGACTGTTAACTATTACTGCGTCCGATAGTTTATCTTGTTCAGTTTTATCTTCTTGGAGAGCAAAGTAGTCACTGAACTGGTTATCTAAGTTGCTCTTCCATTCTTTTACTGCTTCTTCAACCTTTGTATTAAGAGATATTATTTGTTGGGTATGGCTATCTATGACTGTCTGGATGGTCTTGTCACAGTTAGTCGTTCCTGGTGTTGAAAACTTTTGTTCAAGACTGAGGATTTTGTTTTCGAGTTGTGTCATCCTGGTGTCTTGTTTTGCTAGCGTCTCTCGAAGATTCATATTTTCAATAACTAAGTTGGAGATGCATGACTTTAGGGTATCTGGATCGTTGGTCATACCTGAGAGACTACTTGGTAGGTTGAATCCGGGGAAGAGAGGGGAGGATGGGCTGGTGGCAGCCATGTTTGTTGTTATTGTTGTGGTGTGGCCTTGAGTGGTGGTGAGTGGGGTGGTTGCTGGGCCGGCGTCCTCCTGACTACACTTGTTGAATAGTTGATTTTTCGGTGTTTTCTTGCTGGCCTTGGTGCTGTTTCCTCTTAGATTGCGCCTCATAATACTACAGGAATTGTTGTAGTTAAGAAGAAGTTGTAGTATACAAAGCTTAGGGTTACGTTGTTCGGCTGGCAGCGGGGTGTTGCTTACGGTTAGTTTGCAGTCTTCCTTTGATCTCTATTTTTTCGATTTGTAGGTTTCACTGTTGGTAATCTTTGGTCATGCCAATGATTGCCTCTTCAAGGGGGGCTCCTTGGCGTGGTGAAGAGGCTCTTGGTCTGAGGAATTAGCCCTGTCGGTCTTCTTCCTCAGACCGAACCTAATTACCCCCCATTCTCCCCTCCCCTATCCCATCCTCCCCTTTTTCCATTCCTCCTCCTCCTCCTCACCCCTCCCTTTTGCCCTTCCTCTTTTTGGCCTTTGGGATTTCTCCCACAGGCGCGCTAGTTCCTAGGTAGGGGAAAGGACACTGGGGTCCATCCCATTCCGTTGAGGTTCTTGGCGGTGGTGTAGTTTGCCGTGGAATCTGGATTGCCTGGGGATGTCCCGATCCCTCTCCGGTATCCCGGAGTAGCTTTGGGTGTCTTTCGGGCGACGGGTGTATCTCTGGAAGCCACCTTTTGGATTCCTAGGGTGGTGGCCGAAGGAGGTATGCTTTGTGGCGGATATCTGGCCGCCCTCTCTTTTGTCCACCGAGGTAGCTCGGTAGATGTGAGGTTGCTATCCCGGACTGCTGGTTTACTGGCATGAAGGGTAGGGTATGGCACGGGTTCCATGCTGCATCTGCGCTACTAGCGGTGTTGAGGTCCTCTTGGGCATGGAGGGAGATTTCTGGCCCTTTCATTCCTCCTGGGAACTATTCCTCCCCGCTCCCCCCCTTTTTTATTCTTTTTTTTATTTTTATTTTCTTTTCTTCTTTCTTTTTTTTTCTTAAAAACAAAAAGCAAAGGAGTAACCTAACCATGGCAGCCCTAGTCCATGAACCCACTACCCCCGGGCCCCTTCTTGATACCGCACCCCATTCTGACCCTGCCTTGTGTTTAGACCACTCTTCGGACACTCCTGATGCCCCTGTACCTCTTGCTGGTGCTGTTTCCTCACCCGCTTCAGGTACCGGGGCTTCGACTGACTCCTTCGATTTGTCTGAACTCCGCTCTTCTTTGACTATGCTTCCGGCTTCTCCCTCTACGGTACAGCAATTTTCGAATCGCCCGCCCATTTCACACCGGACCAACTCCGGTCCTACTCCTAAACGCCAACGTCAATCTCCTGATGATGCTCCTTCGTTACCTTCCCATTCTACTCGGAAAAGACCGACACGTCAAGCACTCCCTCTCCACGCTCAGTTTCGGACCACACAATGGACTAAATTCTTTACTTTAAGACCAACTTCTTCTTCTGCCTACCTTTCTGACCATAGTATTGGCAAAGCGCTCCTGCATCATGTTGGTAGAGATATTTGATTTCATGCTCTCAAGAGCGGTATGCGCATTGTCACTGTCCAGAATGCTACCCAAGCTCATGATCTTTCTCTCCTTTCGAATATCGATACTACTCCTATCACTATTGAAAAACATCTTTCTCTCAATTCTTGTAGTGGTACTGTCATTCTGCCCCATACCATAGTCCAACAGAATTTCCAGTCATGTGGCAATGACATTTTTGAACAGCTGGAACTCCAGGATCTCCCAATCCTCAAAGTAGACACTTATGTCCTTCCTGCCCGGGGGCAGAGACGTTACCCTTGCAATGTGGCTCGTTTAACTTTTGACAGCCGAGAACTCCCGTCCTCTGTATATGTCGCGGGACATCGGTTACAAGTTCGAAAGGTGATACCTACACCTCAACAATGTAGAAATTGCTGGCGTTTTGGTCACCCAGCGAAATATTGCAGATCTATGGCCGAATGCCCAGTCTGTGGTGCCGACGACCATTCTAATACATCTTGCAGTCAACCTCCATCTTGCCTTAATTGTAATGAAGCTCACCCTTCGTACTCCCGCCGTTGCCAGGTCTACTTAAATGAACGTGAAATCCGTTGCCTCAAAGAGGCAGAAGGTCTCCCTTATGCTATGGCAGTTACTCATCTCCGCCTCCAAGGGAGACTACCCCGTGTTTCTTATTCTCGTGTTTCCAAACATCCCCCCACTTCTGGGGTACCATCTTCTGTAGCCTCCTCTGTTGTTACCCCTCCCATAGCCACTACGGCATCTAATCCTTTTGCTGTCCTTTGCTCTGACGTCCCGACTACAACTCAGTCTGTTCTCACATCTTCGCGTCCTTCCTCACAAGCCCCAGTATCAACAAGACCTCGTACGACACCTAATACCAATCGCCCCTCTACTCAGAAGTCCAAAAAATCCACATTGCTCAAATCTTCTTTGCCCCTTCCTTCCCTTCTTCCACCTCCACACTTTACCTTTCCAGTCTCTGTACCTAGTTCTTCCCCTCTCTCTGGCTCTATTACAAGTGTGGAGATTCACCCTCCTCCTCGTACTATGCCTTCCACCCCTGTCCCCTCCCAAGTTTCTCCCTCTTCTGCCACCTCCCAAGTTTCTGCCTCTTCTGTCCCCCCCCCCCCCACACTTCATCTCCAGTCCCTTACACTCTTCCCTGCCCCTCTACTTTGGTACAGTCCATTACTGTCCCAATCTTTACTCACCCTCCTCCTTCTATCTCCAATATGGTCTCCCATACATCTTTGAATTCAGAAACACTTGAAGCCATTTCAGAATATATTGCAGAGACTAAACCTTCAATGGACACTGATTCACTTCCTGTTCCTTCTCTTCCCTCTCCTCCATCTTCACAACCCCATTCTTCGCAACGCTCCGTTCCTTCGCTACTTGAACGTCTTCCAATGCCACCACACGTTGACTTTTCTAACCCCTCTAGTCCGTAGGTGCCTTTACCTACAGATTCCTGATATTTTCTTCATCGCCAATCATGGCCTATTTACAGTGGAATATCCGCGGCCTCAGGGGTAATCGGGGTGAGCTTCAGATGTTGCTTTCCAGGTTTTCCCCTGTTGGTGCTTGCTTACACGAACCAAAATTACACTCGGCTGTTTTCCAACCCATCTCAGGCTATAATTTATTGTATTCTTCGGATCCTTTCTCAGATGGGACCTTTAATGAAAGTGCCCTTCTTCTACGTAATGATATTCCGTACTGTCAACTATTTGTCCATACCTCGCTGCATTACACTGCAGCCCGTATCCACTTGAATAAGTGGTTTACAATATGTTCTTTATATCTCTCTCCTTCTCGAGCATTTTCTATCCCAGACTTTGCCTTTCTTGTTTCATCCTTACCACCACCACTTCTGTTACTTGGTGATTTTAATGCCCACCATTTCCTCTGGGGGGGGGGTCTCATTGTGACTCACGTGGCATTCAGTTGGAGGCTTTTCTCGCCTCTCACCCCCTCCATGTTTTAAATACGGGTACTCCCACCCATTTTGATCCTCGTACTCATACTCTCTCTTGCATCGATCTATCAGTCTGCTCTTCCTCCACTGCACTAGACTTCACCTGGTCTGTTCTACCAGACTTACATGACAGCGATCATTTTCCGATCATTCTTACTTCTCCTTCCTATTCACCACCTTTCCGTAGCCCTCGCTGGCAATTTGATCGGGCAAATTGGGATCTTTACTCACACCTCACTGCTTTTAGTGAGGTTCCTTCTTCATCCTCCATCGATGAGCTCCTACACATCTTCTCGACGTCAGTTTATACCGCAGCTTCTCATTCTATACCCCAAACCTCAGGCAGGCATTCTCAGAAGTGCGTGCCTTGGTGGTCTCCTGCTTGTGCTCGTGCAGTACGTTTGAAACGTGCTGCATGGGGCAGGTACCAGTACAATAGAACCACTGAGAGACTTCTTGATTTTAAGCAGAAGCGTGTGATCGCTCGCCGTGTCATCCGTGAAGCTAAACACACTTGTTGGCGAGACTATGTTTCCACCATCACCTCTGCTTCTTCTGTGAGTGCAGTCTGGAAAAAAGTGAGGAAATTGAGTGGTAAATACTCTCCTGACCCAGCTCCTGTTCTACGGGTCGCTGGTGTTGATGTAGCAAACCCTCTCGACGTTGCCATTGAACTTGGCACACATCTGGTCCGTATTTCCCGAGGGCTCCATCTATGCCCCTCGTTTCTTTCCTCAAAGTCTGCCAGAGAGTTAGTACCCTTGGACTTTTCTTCTCTCAGAGAAGAACAGTATAATGTGCCTTTTACACTTCAAGAACTGGAGGCAACACTCTCAGCTTGCCGATCATCGGCAGCTGGGCCTGACGACATTCATATTCGTATGTTACAACATTTACATCGGTCAGCCCTTGTAGTCCTCTTACACCTCTTCAATCTTATTTGGGCACAAGGAGTTCTTCCCCAGCTGTGGAAATCTGCCATTGTTCTCCCTTTCCACAAACTGGGTACTACAGGACATGATGCCTCCCACTATCGCCCCATCGCTCTTACTAGTGCAGTTTGCAAAGTGATGGAACGTCTCGTAAATCGACGTTTAATGTGGTATTTAGAGACACACAACAGTCTCTCCGCTAGTCAATATGGCTTTCGTAAGGGTCGTTCTACCATAGACCCCTTACTACGCTTGGATACGTATGTTCGTAATGCCTTTGCAAATAATCACTCAGTTATTGCCATATTTTTTGACCTTGAGAAGGCATATGACACAACTTGGAGGTATAATATTTTGGCCCAGGCCCATTCCTTAGGCCTCCGAGGCAATCTACCATCCTTCCTTAAGAACTTTTTAACTGACAGACATTTCCGTGTTCGAGTCAATAATGTTCTTTCCCCGGACTTCGTCCAAGCTGAAGGTGTCCCTCAGGGATGTGTTCTAAGCACAACACTTTTTCTCCTTGCTATAAATGATTTGGCCTCTGTTCTTCCACCCAATATTTGGTCATCACTCTATGTTGATGACTTCGCTATTGCTTGTGCAGGCGCTGACTGTCATCTTATTGCAGTTTCTCTCCAGCATGCGGTCGACCGTGTTTCCACTTGGGCCACCACGCATGGGTTTAAATTTTCAAGTACCAAAACTCACCAAATTACTTTCACTAGACGCTCTGTTATCTCCGATCATCCTTTGTATCTCTATGGCTCCCGTATCCCCGAACGTGATACAGTCAGGTTTCTAGGCCTTCTCTTTGACCGTCGGTTATCCTGGAAACCTCACATAATCTCTCTGAAGGCAACTTGTCACAGCCGGCTAAACCTTCTTAAAACCCTTGCTCATTTTTCCTGGGGAGCTGATCGTCGAACTCTGCTTTGCCTACATTCAGCCCTCATTTTATCAAAACTCGATTATGGTGACCAGATTTATTCCGCGGCCTCTCCTGCTACTCTCTCTAGCCTTAACTCTATCCATCACCAAGGATTACGTTTGTGCCTTGGTGCTTTTCGCTCTTCCCCTGTTGAGAGCCTCTATACAGAAGCGAATGTTCCATCCTTGTCTGATCGCCGTGATGCCCATTGCCTTCGCTACTATGTACGCTCTCACGATCTACACAATCCTTCCATTTATAGAATGGTCACCGATATTAGTAGACATTCTTTATTCGTTCGCCGCCCCTGTTTGCTCCGTCCCTTTTCTCTTCGCCTACATTCACTCTTGTCTTCCCTTCAGTTACCACCTTTATATGTTCATGTAGCATCTCACTTTTCCCTACCCCCTTGGGAAGTTCCAGCTGTTCGGGTCTGTTCTTTCTCACTCCCTTGCTCGAAAGCTCAACTGCCTACGGTGGCTTCCCGCTCTCTTTTTCTTGATCACTTCCACTCCCATTCTCATGCCACCGCTGTGTACACAGATGGCTCTAAGTCTTCAGACGGCGTCGGATTCGCAGCAGTGTTTCCGGACAGCGTCGTGCGGGGACATTTACTATCTTCAGCTAGCATTTTTACTGCTGAACTGTATGCCATTCTTGCAGCACTTATTCGTATCGCATCTATGCCTGTGTCATCATTTGTAGTAGTCTCAGACTCCCTTAGTGCTCTACAGGCTATACGAAAATTTGATACATCTCATCCCCTAGTTCTCCGTATCCAACTTTGGCTACGCCGTATCTCTACCAAACATAAAGATATTGTTTTTTGTTGGGTCCCTGGTCATGTCGACGTACAGGGCAATGAACAGGCAGACACTGCTGCGCGGTCAGCAGTACATGACCTACCAATTTCCTATCAAGGTGTTCCATTTCTGGACTATTTTGCTGCAATAGCTACCCACCTTCGCACCCGTTGGCAACAACGTTGGTCAACTCTGCTCGGTAACAAACTTCATTCTATTAAACCGAGCATAGGTTACTGGCCGTCTTCTTGTCATCAGTGCCGAGGTTGGGAGACCACTCTCTCCCGCCTTCGCATTGGTCACACTCGTCTTACTCATGGGTATCTCATGGAGAGGCACCCTGTTCCTCTCTGTGAGCAGTGTCAAGTTCCAGTATCGATTAGCCACATTCTGTTAGACTGCCCTCTCTATCAACGAGCACGCAGAATTTACCTCCAACGTCGTCTTCGTTCTACTACTCTCTCTTTACCTTCCCTTCTTGCTGATGGACCCTCCTTTAATCCTGACTCTCTCATTGACTTCTTGACAACGACTGATTTACTCCACAAACTCTGATGATACTTTTCGCACTCCCCTCAGCCCTTTCTAGTTCAGTCTCTTGCTGCCCTTTACCCTTTCACCATCCACTGCCCCGCTGTTATCCGTAACCTATTACTCATCCATCTCCCTTTTGCCACCTGATGCCCTCGCTTCCTTCCTGCCCTGCAGCGCTGTATAGTCCTTGTGGCTTAGCGCATCTTTTTGATTATAATAATAATAATAATGCCAATGATTGGCAAGCTGAGAGTGTTGCCTCCAGTTCCAGGGCCTGTATATGGGAGAATTATCAAATTTTATGTGGTAATTCAAGTTTGCAACCTGGGAAGTCAATAATCATTCTTTACTGGGTTGGTCAGAGGAAGCATTCACTATAACACTCACACTAAAATAATAATTTACCTTTGCAATATTGCTGGTTTTTAGGGTGTTATTATTAACTAATACCCTGTGAATAATTTACCTTTGTGTGCAATATTGCTGGTTTTTAGGGTGTTGTTATTAACTAATACCCTGTGCATAATTTACCTTTGTGTGCAATATTGCTGGTTTTTAGGGTGTTATTATTAACTAATACTCTGTGAATAATCTACCTTTCTGTGCCATCTTGCTGATTTTTAGGGTGTTATTAATACCTGATATTTTGTGCATAATTTCCCTTGCAGGTACAATCTTGCCGATTTTTGGGGAGGTTATGCTTACCTAATTTTCTGGGAATAATTTTCCTTTGCAGATGCAGTAGCTCCATTTTTTCTGCCAGGATTTTCTTGTTGTGTACAATCCTGTTTAATTTTAGGGAATCACATGACAATCACTCCTTGTGAATATACTACTGCAGTGTATGTACTTTGCTATGTGCTTTATTATTTTATATCAGTAAGTTCTGTGGATAATAGCAAGATTTGGTGCTATTATTTCTCAAAATGGCTGACACTAGTGAAAATTCTGGGGGATGACATGTATTTGGAAGGTGATATTGAATCAAATTCCCATGTTAGGGACCTGGATAAGGAAGTAGAAATTTTACGAATGAAATTAGCCCTAGTTGCAGAAGAAAAGGAACGGTTAAGGATTGAACGTACAAAGATCCAGGAACAGAGAGCCTTTGAGGAGCTTAGGGCTCAAGAAAGAGCTAAAGAGAGGCAGCTTGCTTCTCACCCAGACACAGACACAAGGGTAGATGTTTTTCATTTGGATAAAGCCATAAAATTTGTGCCCAAATTCCTAGAGAAAGACCCAGACCAGTTTTTTCTGTTATTTGAAAGTACGGCCAAATCCCAAGTTTGGCCGGAAAAGGAATGGGCGACATTAGCAAGAACCCAATTAGTTGGTAAAGGGTTACAGGCTGTTAGTTCTCTAGAGGGATCGGCCTTTTCTGATTATCATAAACTAAAAGAGGTAGTTTTACTGGCTTATCAGATGTTGCCGGAAAGGTACCGGCAGAAGTTTAGAGGACTAAAGTTTCAAGCAGGGCAGTCTTTGGTGGAATATGGTAAGGAGAAGATGTCACTTCTAAATAGGTGGTGTCGCTCAAAGGGGGTGGTAGGCAATTATGAAGGTGTAATTACCTTAATTTTGTTAGAGGATCTTTTGAGAAATGTTCCTCCTGACCTTAAGGCATATCTTGAGGAGAAGGATCTTGATGATTTTAATAATGCTTTAGAGCTGGGTGACAGATTTTTAGCTAGCCAAAAATTTGGTAGTAATTACCACCCCCCACATACTAATAATGGTAAGTTTTCTCCACCCACCAATAGGAATAAGAAATTTCAGAAGTTTAAGCCACCCACTTATCAGCCTAATAACCACCAAAGTTTTACTAAGCCTACTTTTCAGTACCTACCCGAGGAGGTTTTAAGTCAGCTGTCACAGGTCCAGGACTACAAGGAACAGATGGGACGAGCCCAGTTCCCCAGAGTCAAGGGATCCAACCTAGGTCAAATGGGCAGGGGGCCTTTAAACCCTATTACTGTACTTATTGTCATAAACAGGCCCATCTGCAGCCATATTGCAAGAAGATGCGTAGAGATCAGGCGCTTGCTGGAGTTTCTCAGGTAGATACACCAGGTACCCACACGGTAGCTAATATTGAAGCACCACCTCCGGGTATATCAGGTAATTCAGCAGTTTTGGACCCTCGGATGAAGGTCTTTACAAGCAAGTCCACCATGGCCTTACACCAAAATGAAGGTAGGGTAACAGGCGTTATGTCTTTGAGGGACACTGGTAGCACGTACACCTTGCTTCGTAGGGGCATACTGCCAGTGTCGGATGACACATACACTGGGTTGGACGTTTTGCTCAAAGGAATTACTGGATTCACTGTCAAGACTCCAGTGCACAGGTTATGGGTGGAGTCTGCATACCAGTGTGGTTACTTAGCTGTAGGTATCACAGAGGATATACCTTGTGCAGGTGTTGACTTACTCTTAGGCAATAATGTCATGGGTTGTCTTGAAAGTGAGGAACCTCTGGTTTGGAGGGACCCAGCCTCACAGAGTTGGGAGGAAAAAGCTAAGGCTACCTTGCCCGAGTTATTTCCAGTGTGTGCAGTAACCAGGAAAATGTCAAAAGATAAGAGGGCAGTCTCTCTCTGTGACTCTTTAGATCCTGGGGATGATTTGGGTTTGGGAAATCTATTCCTCGAGCATAGCCTGCAGTTGGCTCGGGGTTGTGATGAACCATCCCAGGCTGGTAAAGGGGGGGCTACTCCTACTCGAGAGCAGCTGATCAAGGCCCAGGGGTGTGACAACACCCTAAAAGCTATTCGGTCATCTGCTGTTACCGAGGATGAGGCTTCTCAACTAACTAAATGTTTCTTTTTTGAAAATGGTATTTTGATGCGAAAGACCCTATCGGATGCGACATCTAATGATGGAGCAAGGCAGGCACTCTACCAAGTGGTGGTGCCAGAACCATTTAGGTATCAGGTTTTGTGTTTGGCCCACGATGTTCCCATGGGAGGACATTTAGGTGTTAAAAAGACTATGGGCAAGATTTCTAAACATTTTTACTGGCCCCAGGTATGGGAATCAGTGGGTAAGTATGTAGAATCATGCCCAGTTTGCCGAAGGGTAGGAAAACCTAATCAGGGAATTAAACCTGCCCCTCTTAACCCTATTACAGTAGCTGGAGAACCTTTTAGCAGGCTGGTGGTGGATTGTGTGGGGCCACTACCCAGGACCAAGATGGGAAACCAGTACTTACTTACTATTATTTGTTCCTCTACCAGGTTTCCGGAGGCCATTCCACTACGTAAAATTACAACGCGCATGTTCTTGAGAGCATTGGTGAAATTTTTTACGCAGGTCGGGATCCCTAAGGAAATTCAAACAGATCAGGGGTCAAATTTTACATCTAAACATTTTCACACGGTTTTGGGGGAGTTTAATATTAAAATGACGACCTCCACCGCCTATCACCCAGAGAGTCAAGGGGTTGTGGAGCGGTTTCACCAGTCTCTCAAAACTATGCTGCGGGCTTATTGTGCCCAGTACCAGAAGGACTGGGATGAGGGTATCCCCTTCCTTTTATTTGCCGTGCGGGGCAGCACTCAGGACTCATCACGCTATAGTCCCTTCGAACTGATCTATGGTCAAGTACGGGGACCACTGACGATTTTGAAGGATTACTGGCTTGGTGAGGATTGTGAGGCTGCCCCCTCGAAGGATTTTCTTGCTTTCAGAGACTGTTTGGCTCACATGAAGTGTCTGGCGGCTGAGAACCTGCACATCAGCCAAACCAAGATGAAGAAACAATTTGACCACAAGGCCGTGCCTCGTACCTTTGAAGTGGGAGAGGAGGTACTAGCATTGGAGCCGGTGCCTGGTAATGCCTTAAAAGCAAAGTTCAGTGGGTCGTACAAGGTGGTGGAAAAGGTCACAGATCAAAATTACAGAATTCACACACATGGGTGACGGAAGTCTGAATGGGTGGTACATATAAACAGGCTGAAAAGGTACCACCAAAGAGGTGTGGCATGTGTAAATATAGTAGGTGACCCAGGGGCGGACACTGATGCACAGGGGGCCACAGATGTACACCTTAGTAACGGCATTGTTAAAAGATCCTTCACAATGTATGTTAGGTCTTAGTAAGGTAAGGGTTGCTGAGATGGTTCAGCTTCTCTGAAATTTTGAGGATTTGTTTGGGGATATCCCTCATGTAAGCAAGCTAAGCCCCATGATATAGATGTAAGGGAAGCTGAACCAATTCGGCAGGTCCCTTACAGAATGAACCCACAAGAGAGAAAAAGTATGGAGAAGGAGGTGAAATTTCTACTTGACAATGATTTAATAATACCAAGCGAGAGTGAGTGGGCATCCCCCTGTCTGATGGTTCCCAAACCAGATGGCACCATGAGGATGTGCACTGACTACCGTAAGGTTAATTTAATAACTAAGGCCGATTGTTTTCCTCTTCCCAGAATGGATGATGTCATTGATGCAGTGGGGGAAGCTAAATATGTAAGTAAGTTAGACCTGTTGAAGGGTTATTACCAGATACCTTTAACCCCCACGTGCCAACATCTCTGTTTTTGTAACACCAGATGGGCTTTTTCAGCACAAAGTTCTCCCCTTTGGGCTTCGTAATGCACCCTCCTGTTTTCAACACAGAATGCAGGAAGTTATACGTGGCCTAAAGGGCGTGAGGTATTATATTGATGACTTGGTTATTTTTAGCGACTGTTGGACAGAGCATGTGAGGCAGCTTAGAGAGCTTTTCTCTAGGCTTGCTGGTGCTCAGCTCACAGTTAATTTGGCAAAGAGTGTTTTCGGGCATGCCCAGGTAACTTTTCTAGGACATGTTATTGGTCAGGGGAAGGTGGCCGCAGTGAATGCCAAGGTGGAGGCTATAGACAATTATCCTGTACCAAAGACCTGGAAGGAGGTTATGCATTTTGTGGGCATTTATTTATTTATTTATTTATTTATTTATAATTTGAGCACACATACAGAGGTACAAAAAAATACAGATAAGAGCAGCATGCCAAAGCCACTTATATTATGCATAGCATTACGGGCTGGCTTAAAATTAACTTAAGATTAACTAAGCAATGATGAAATCAGTGAAAAACATTAATGTAAACAGATTACTATAAAGCACAAGTGAGTATTACAAAGACAGGTCATATGGTTGCATGCATTGTTGTAAATTCAGTAGAATGGAGTATTCTGTTAGGTAGTGTATTTAAAAAATAATAAAGTTAGATTGGGTTTTAGGTTTAACATTTATGTGATATAATTGTGAGAAACATTTAAGATATACAGTTATTCAGTATTTATTTGGTTTTGGGTGAGTAAGTGATCTTTGAGAAGAGACTTGAATTTATAAACAGGTAGTGTTTCTTTTATATTTACAGGTAATGAATTCCAGATTTTAGGGCCTTTTATGTGCATTGAGTTTTTGCATAGCGTGAGATGGACACGAGGAATATCAAAGAGTGATCTGTGCCTTGTGTTATGGTCATGTGTTCTGTTGAGGTTGGCAAGAAGATGTTTGAGGGGAGGGTTAATATCAGAGTTGAGTGTTCTATGTATGTAATAGGTGCAGTAATAAGTATGGATGTTTTGTATGGTGAGTAGGTTGAGTGTATTGAATATTGGTGGAGTGTGCTGCCTGTAGTGAGAATTTGTTATCATTCTAACTGCAGCCTTTTGTTGGGTAATTAGTGGTCTGAGATGGTTACTTGTTGTTGAGCCCCATGCACAAATTCCATAGGTGAGATAGGGGTAAATAAGAGAGTGATATAGGGCCAGGAGGGCTGACTGTGGAGCATAGTACCGTATCTTCGATAGTATGCCTACAGTCTTGGAAATTTTCTTAGAAATTTGTTGTATATGTGTATGAAATTTGAGTCTATTATCAAGGTGGATTCCTAAGAATTTTCCCTCTGTTAGCTTTGTGATAGGTGATCCGTTTATCATTATGTTAAGAGGGACATCTGTAGCTCTGTTACCAAACTGAATGAAGTTCTGTCCAAATTTGTCAAAGGTGATCTCTCCACTCACTGACCTGACTAGCCCCAAGCGTACATTTGTGTGGGATATGAAGTGTCAGAGGGCATTTGAACATGTAAAAGCTTTGCTTACAAGTGCTCCTGTGCTGGCTAGTCCTAATTTCACATTGCCATTTTCTCTACAAGTAGATGCCAGTGATACTGGTGTTGGGGCTGTGTTACTGCAAGAAGTAGCTGGACAATTATTGCCAGTCAGCTACTTTTCAGCAAAACTGAAGAAACACCAGCAGCACTATGCCACCATAGAAAAAGAGGCTCTTGCATTAGTGTTGGCAGTGCAACATTTTGAGGTGTATATATCATCATCAGTTCACCCTATAACTGTGTATAGTGACCATAATCCTTTATGTTTCCTTCACTTAATGAGGAACCACAATCAGAGACTTACAAGGTTGGCCTTGTTTCTCCAACCTCTTAATCTTGTGATTCATTATGTGAAGGGAGTGGAGAATGTGGTTGCTGATGCCTCGTCTCGTGTATAAAGTGCACGATGTAGTGTATAGATCACTTATCTATTCTTATTTTGCAATGATTTGCAGTAGACGAGTAGATGGAACCCTGGACCACCCAAAGGAGAAGGGCAGGTTGAGCTGGAGCTGGAGGTATCAGGATTCCCTAGTGTGTGTGTGTGTTTTGGGGGGTAGTCACATCAAGTGCCATGCCTAGGTAAGGTATGCTACATTTTTTTAAGGTGTTGGCTGGGATGCCTCGCCTCCGTTTTATGTTGGTGTAGGGACTGTTGGACCTAACGTTTTAGTGAATGTGGGGCTGGTGGTGATGCCCTCCACTGTTTGGGTCATGTCTCTTGATCCAAGGTGTTTTGGTTCTCCAGGACTCTTTTCAATTTTTCCTTTTTGGATCACCACTGGGGTGACTCCAGGGTCCTTGGAATGACATGCAGGTGTCGGCCTGGAGGTCCACCTTTTGGGGGTCTTCAGTGATGACTCCAGGGTTTTACGGCCACAGTCCCACCAACAAGATTTATGTGACTATCTACCCGTTGTTTTTTGGGGCCTGATATTTTTCCCTCTCCTGTGCTCTCCTGATTCTCGCAGAGGTGTGTCATGGGGAACCAGTTTTGTTTACACACAATTGCTGTGAGATGGGAGTGATAATGTGATGTTGCTTTCTAAGTAGAATTTAACATGTAAAATCTGTTTTCCTTTTCTTTGAACTCCTGGGAAACTGTACTTACTGTTTAAAAGTTTTTTTGGTGGCACATACAGTTTGGTCTGCCTTGCAACATACTGAACTTTGGTGTTACTTCATAAAACGGCATTCCTCAGGGGCACTTTTGTACAAAGTTAACTTGCTCGTTTATAAGTTTGCTTGATGTAATTTAGGTAAAATGCATCAACGCCAGTGCCTGGCCAGCGCTGTGTTGTGATGGTGCCTTTTCCTAACACAATTGTCTAAGAGTGTGACTGTGGGCTCGTTTGGCATAGAACTTGATCACTTTTATGTTCGGCGAGTTTCACATGTCTGCAGTCTAGTACCTCAGTTTGTTAATATTGCATATTTGTAGTACCAAAAGACCGTGATTGTATGGTGGCCATTCCCCAGTTATCATTCATTTTGCCCAATGCCTCAGACCTTAATTTGGGGGTTTATTTTCTTTCTTTTTCCTTTTGCCTAGCGGTGTCCGTAGGGACCCCGCTAGCAGAGTGAGACCTATGGTTTGGGGGTGGGGGTGTTATGCAGGGTTCTGCATGACATTGTAATGTACATGTAGTGGAGAAGTGTGCCATAATAGTATGAATGTTATAATTGTAAATAATAATTTTATAATTCATAATGTGCATTTGGGGGCACTGTAAAGTACTCTAACTGTAATTATAAAGAAATCCTTCTAGGTAGTTATTTTCCAAGTGTGTTTTGGGTATGCGGGGTAAGCGTGGCTGGGGGCAGTCACATGGGGTCAGCATGGTGTGGAGGCTGGCGTCGGAGGTGCTGTGTGTTTAAGCTAAGTTTGTAGTTGTGTACTCCTTTTGTTTAACCAACTCAAGCCATAGGCTCTCCTATGGCTTACCTGTATGTTCACCTAGGCTCTGACATGGTCAGGGTGCTGTGGGATGAGTGAGGAAATAAGAAATGGGGTTTGTAGTGGAGTAGTGACGGCCTGGCGCTGACTAGGCCTAGTGGTTAGGGTGGCTGGACCTCCAGTCAGCTGTTTCTTGTGTACCCTCATTTGGGCATTTAGGATTAAGGTGTTTCTAGAGTGTGTATATAGTGTTATGTTGAATAAATAGATATATTTTCCTAACTGGGATTTTTGCCTAACCCTCTGTTAACCAACCCATTGAAGTAACACTTACTGGTTTAGCGCTTTCTATTTAGACTGGGATAGCCCTGGGTGGCCTGTTTATGCTTGAGATGTGTGTAACTTTTACCTTTGCCCTTAGACAAGGCTCAAGCCCACCAGCTATCCTACCTTTCTGCGTAACAGGCACATTATACTGTTCTTCTCTGAGAGAAGAAAAGTCCAAGGGTGCTAACTCTCTGGCAGACTTTGAGGAAAAAAATGAGGGGCATAGATGGAGCCCCTGTGAAATACGGACCAGATGATTGCCAGTTTCAATGGCAACGTCAAGAGGGTTTGCTATATTAATACCGGCGACCCGTAGAACAGGAGCCAGGTCAGGAGAGTATTTACCACTCAATTTCCTTACTTTTTTCCAGACTGCACTCATAGAGGAAGCAGAGGTGATTGTGGAAACAGCAAGTACGTTTAGCGTCACAGATGACAGGGCGAGCGACTGCACGCTTCTGCTTAAAATCAAGAAGTCTCTCAGCGGTTCTATTGTATTGGTACCTGCCCCACGCGGCGAGTTTCAAACATACTGCATGAGCACAAGCAGGAGACCACCAAGGCACGCACTTCTGAGAATGCCTGCCCGAGGTTTGGGGTATAGAATGAGAAACTGCGGTTAAAACTGAGGACGAGAAGAGGTGTAAAAGCTCATCAATGGAGGACGAAGAAGGAACCTCACTAAAAGTAGTTAATTGCGAGTAAAGGTCCCAATTTGCTTGATCAAATTGAACATTAAAATGGGAACAGGGGAACACTGGGAGAGCAACATCTGAAGCTCACCCCGATTACCCCTGAGGCCGCGTATATTCCACTGTAAATAGGCCATGATTGGTAACGATAAAGATACCAGAAATCTGTAGGTAAGGGTACCTATGGACTAGAGAGGTTAGAAAAGTCTACATGTGGCGGCAGTGGAAAACGTTCAAATTGCCAGCGTGGGTTACGAAGAGGTGGTGAATATGAAGGAGAAGTAAGAATGATTGGAAAATGATCGCTATCATGTTAAGTCCGGGAGAACAGACCAGGTGAAGTCTAGTGCAGCAGAGGAAGAGCAGACTGAGAGAACAATGCAAGAGAGAGTATAAGTACAAGGATCAAAATGGGTGAGTACCTGTATTTAAAACATGGAGGGGGTGGGAAGCAAGAAAAGCCTCCAAATGAATGCCACAGTGAGACCCCCCCCCCAAGGAAATGATGGGCATTAAAATCGCCAAGTAACAGAAGTGGTGGCGGTAAGGACGTAACAAGAAAGGCAACATCCGGGACAGATAATGCCCGGTAAGGAGAGAGATACAAAGAACAGTGTATACCACTGCAAGTGGATACGGGCTGCTGTGTAATACAGCGAAGTACGAACAAATAGCTGATGGTACGGAATATCAGCGCGTAGAAGGGCACTTTCATTCAAGGTCCCATCAGGAAAAGGATCCGAAGAATACAATAAATTATAGCCTGAGATGGGATAGATAACAGCAGAGCGTAATTTTGGTTCTTGTAAGCAAACACCAACAGGGGAACACTGGGAGAGCAACATCTGAAGCTCACCCCGATTACCCCTGAGGCCGCGTATATTCCACTGTAAATAGGCCATGATTGGCAACGATAAAGATACCAGAAATCCATAGGTAAGGGTACCTATGGACTAGAGAGGTTAGAAAAGTCTACATGCGGCGGCAGCGGAAAACGTTCAAGCGGCGAAAGAACAGTGCACTGCGAAGAAAGGAGCTGCGCAGATGGAGGA
This sequence comes from Cherax quadricarinatus, assembly GCF_038502225.1. Lineage (NCBI taxonomy): Eukaryota > Metazoa > Arthropoda > Malacostraca > Decapoda > Parastacidae > Cherax > Cherax quadricarinatus. The sequence goes on from NC_091379.1 coordinate 17,913,270, forward strand.
GAGGAAAGAGAAGGAACGGGGTGGATCAGTGTCCATTGATGGTTTGGTCTCTGCAATATAATCAGAGATAGCTTCAAGTGTTTCGGAATTCAAAGACGTTGTATGGGAGACAATATTGGAGATGGAAGGAGGAAGATGAGTAAAGATTGGAACCATAATGGACTGTACCAAAGTAAGGGGAGGGGCAAAAGGGTGGAGAGGACAGAAGAGGCAGAAACCTGGGAGGTGGCAGAAGAGGAAGAAACTTGGGAGGGGACAGGGGAGGAAGGCACAGTATGAGGAGGAGGGTGAACCTCCACACTTGCAACAGAGCCAGTGAGAGGGGAAGAACCAGGTACAGAGACCGGAAAGGTAAAATGAGGAGGTGGAAGAAGGAAAGGAAGGGTTAAAGGAGATTTGAGCAATGAAGATTTTTTTGGGACTTCTGAGAAGTAGAGGGACAATTGGGAGGTGGTGGTGTATGAGGTCTTGTTGATACCAGGGCTTGTGAGGGAGAACAGACTGAGGTGTTGAAGTAGGGACGTCTGAGCTCAGGACAGCAAAAGAATTAGATATAGGAGTGACTATGGGAAGGGCAACCACAGAGGAGGCTGCAGAAGATGGGACCCCAGAAGTGGGGGGACGTTTTGAAACACTGGGTAGTCTCCCTTGGAGGCAGAGATGAGAAACTGCCATAGCATAAGGGAGACCTTCTGCCTCTTCGAGGCAACGTATTTCTCGCTCATTTAAGAAGACCTGGCAATGGCGAGAGTATGAAGGGTGAGTTTCATAACAATTAAGGCAAGAGGGAGGTCGACTGCAAGACATATTAGAATGGTCGTCAGCACCACAGACTGGGCATTCGGCTATAGATCTTCAATATTTCGCTGGGTGACCAAATTGCCAGCAATTTCTACACTGCTACATAAACAGATGGGAGTTAACGGCTGTCAAAAGTTAAACAAGCCACATTGCAAGGGTATCGTCTCTGCCCACAGGCAGGAAGGACATAAGTGTCTACCTTGAGGATTGGGAGATCTTGGAGTTCCAGCTGCTCGAGAATGTCATTGCCATAAGTCTGGAAATTCTGTTGGACTATGGTATGGGGCAGAATGACAGTACCACTACAAGAATTGAGGGAATGATGTTTTTCGATAGTGACAGGAATAGTATCGATATGTGAAAGAAGAGAAAGATCATGAGCTTGGGTAGCATTCTGGACAGTGATGATGTGCGTACTGCTCTTAAGAGCATGAGAGGAAATATCTCTGCCAAGATGGCATAGGAGCACCTTGCCAATACCATGGTTGGAAAGATAAGCAATAGAGGAAGTCGGTTGTAAAGTAAAAAATTTAGTCCATTGTGCATTCTGAAACTGAGTGTGGAAAGGGAGTGCATGTGTTGATCTTTTCTGAGAAGAACGAGAAGGTGAAGTATCAAATTAAGCTAATTGTCGTTGGCGTTTAGGAGTGGGACCAGAGTTGGTCCGACGTGGAACGGGCTGGCGATTCGAAAATTGCCGCACCGTAGAGGGAGAGGCCGGAATCATAGTCAAAGGAGAGCGGAGGTCATATAAATCGAAGGAGTCAGTCGAAACCTCGGTACCTGAAGCGGGTGAGGAAACAGCACCAGCAAGAGGTACAGGGGCATCAAGGAGTGTCCGAAGAATGGTCAAAAAACGAGGCAGGGTCAGAATGGGGTGCGGTATCAAGAAGGGGCCCGGGGGTAGTAGGTTCATGGATTGGGTTCTCTATGGTTAGGTTACTTCTTTTCTTTTTGTTTTTAAGAAAAGAAAATAAAAAATAAAAAAAAGAATAAAAAAAGGGGGGAGCGAGGAGGAATAGTTCTCAGGAGGAATGAAAGGGTCGGAAATCTCCCTCCGTGCCCAAGAGGACCTCAGCACCGCAAGTAGTGCAGATAAGAACATAAGAAAGAAGGAGCATTGCAACATGCCTACTGACCCATGCAGAGCAGGGCCATGTGACCCCCCCTGGATTAGCCCAATGACCCACCCAGTCTGGTCACCTCCACTCTAGGATGGAGCACGGCACCAGACACAGCAGCACAAGCTAATCAGGTCCAACTCACACCCACTCGTGTATTTATCTAACCTATTTTTAAAACTACACAACGTTTTAGCCTGAATAACTGTATTCGGGAGTTTGTTCCACTCATCCACGACTCTACGTATTACCAAACCAGCGCTTTCCTATATTCTTCCTGAATCTGAATTTTTCCAACTTGAAACCATTGCTGCGATTCCTGTCTTGGCTGGAAATTTACAGCAGGCTATTTACATCCCCTTTATTTATTCCTGTTTTCCATTTATACACCTCGATCATATCCCCCCTAACTCGACGCCTTTCGAGAGAGTGCAGATTCAGGGCCCTCAGTCTATCCTCATAGGGAAGATTTCTGATATGTGAGATCATCTTTGTCATCCTCTGTACGTTTTCCAGAGCATTTATATCCATTCTGTAATACAGTGACCAGAACTGAGCAGCATAGTCTAAATGAGGCCTAACCAAGGATATATAGAGTTGAAGAACAACCTGAGGACTTCTATTATTTATACTTCTAGATATGAAGCCAAGAATTTTGTTAGCTTTATTGCAAACACTAATGCACTGTTGTCTTGGTTTTAGATTACGGCTAACCAGAACTCCTAAATCCTCTTTGCAATCAGTAGTATTAAGATCTACATTATCTCATTTATATGTGGCATGGTTATTTAACTGTCCAACATTTAGAACTTTGCATTTGTCAATATTAAACTGCATCTGCCACTTCTCCAACCATTGCATCAGTCTATTCAAATCATCCTGGAGTGCTCTAGTGTCCTCATTAGAATGAATTGGATGGCCTATTTTGGTGTCGTCAGCTTATGTCGCTATTTATTCCCTCATCTATGTCGTTTATGTAAATTGTGAACAACAACGGGCCCAACACTGACCCCTGAGGAACACCGCTTGTGACGTGCCCCCATTCTGATTTCTCCCCATTTATGCAAACTCTCTTCTACCTAATTGTCAGCCATGCCTCTACCCAGGAAAAAATTTCTCCTCCTATTCTGTGTGCCTTAAGTTTCCTCAATAGCCTCTGGTGTGGAACTCTATCGAAAGCCTTACTGAAGTCCATATACACAATATCATATTCATTACCATGATCTACCTCACCCTTCATGCCAGTAAACCAGCAATCCGGGATAGCAACCTCACATCTGCCGAGCTACCTCGGTAAACAAAAGAGAGGGCGGCCGGATATCCGCCACAAAGCATAACTCTTTTGGCCACCACCCCCGGAATCCGAAAGGCGGCTTCCAGAGATACACCCATCGCCCAAAAGACACCCAAAACCACCCCCCGGAGAGGGATTGTGACATCCCCAGGTGATCCAGATTCCAAGGCAAACTACACCACCGCCATGAACCTCAATGGAATGGGATGGACCCTGGTACCCTTCCCCTACCTAGGAACCAGCATGCCTGTGGGAAGAATCCTACAGGCCAAAAAGAGGAAAGGAATAAGGGAGGGATGGGAAGGAGGAGGAAAGGGGGGATTGGAGGGTAATTAGGTTTGGTCTGAGGAAGGAGACCAACAGGTCTAATTCCTCAGATCAAGAGCCTCTTCACCATGCCAAGGAGCCCCCTTTGAAGAGGACTAGTTATTCAAAATTTTTAAATACTGACAATCTGCAATTTATATCTTTCTGAATTTAAAAAAAGAAAAAAAAAGTTAGTGCATAAGAGTTAAGCCGAGTCATTATTAACCCTTAAACTGTCCAAACGTAGATCTATGTTCGCACACACAGCGCTCCAAACGTAGATCTACGTTCGATTTTACATAATGTAAAATAAACGTAGATCTACGTTCGGAGTGCTACGTGTGAAAACGTAGATCTACATTTGAACAGTTTAAGGGTTAATGTACTGTGGACTCCCACATAACAGTAGTTACCTTCCTAACAAAGTGTGTCTGTTGTTAAATCAGTTCAGTGTACACCTACCATCCGACTTACGACCTGCTCGACTTACGACCACTCGACTTACGACCGTGTTTTTTATGCCAAATTTCTGGGAAATAAACAACTATTTGTGTTGTACACAGTGTTTATCCTAAACCTTACAGTATAAAATACAGTACAGTGGACCCTCAACCAGTGATATTAATCCGTTCCTGAGAGCTCATCGTTAATCGAAATAATCGTTAGTCAAGTTAATTTTCCCCATAAGAAATAATGGAAATCATATTAATCCGTGCAAGACACCCCAAAGTATTGAAAAAAGAAATTTTACCACATGAAATATTAATTTTAATACACACAAACTGAAGAAGACATGCACAGTTACATGACACTTACCTTTATTGAAGATCTGGTGATGATTGATGGGATGGGAGGAGGGGAGACCGTTGATCTTCTTAGTGTTTAGAAGGGGAATCCCCTTCCATTAGCACTTGAGGTAGCAAGTCTTTTTCTGGGGTTACTTCCCTTGTTCTTTTAATGCCACTAGGACCAGCTTCAGAGTCACTGGACTTCTGTTGCGCAACATATCTGTCAATAGATACCTGTACCTCTCGTTCCTTTATGACTTTCCTAAAGTGGTTCACAACATTGTCAGTGTACAGGTTGCCAACACGGCTTGCAGTAGCTGTGTCAGGGTGATTTTCATCAAAAAAGGTTTGCACTTCAAGCCACTTTGCACACATTTCCTTAATCTTAGAAGTAGGCAATTTCTTTATCCCCTCCTCCAAAGCAGTTTCCTCAGGTCTGCCCTCTTGCTGTTCAAGATGATCTAGCAGCTCATCAGTGGTTAGTTCTTCATTGTCCTCCACCAGCTCTTCCACATCCTCCCCACTAACCTCCAACCCCAAGGACTTCCCCAATGCCACAATGGATTCCTCAACTGGCATAGGATTCTCAGGGTTAGCCTCAAACCCTTCAAAATCCCTTTTGTCTACACATTCTGGCCACAGTTTTTTCAAGAGTTCAAGGTCCTCTTAGTCACTTCCTCCCAAGCCTTGCCTATAATGTTTACACAACTGAGGATGGTAAAATGATCTTTCCAAAACTCTCTTAGAGTCGGCTGAGTTTCTGAGGTCACTACAAAGCACCTTTCAAACATAGCTTTTGTGTACAGTTTCTTGAAGTTGGAAATGACCTGCTGGTCCATGGGCTGCAGGAGAGGAGTGGTATTAGGAGGCAAAAACTTCACCTTACTGAAGCTCATGTCCCTAGAAAGTCGCTCTGCCAAGTCTGAAGGATGACCAGGAGCATTGTCTAATACCAAGAGGCACTTAAGGTCTAATTTCTTTTCAATTAGGTAATTTTTCACATTGGGGGCAAATGCATGGTGTAACCAGTCATAGAAAAAGTCCCTAGTGACCCATGCCTTACTGTTTGCCCTCCACAGCACACACAAATTAGCCTTGATGACATTGTTTTTCCTGAGCACTCTGGGAGTTTCAGAGTGATACACCAATAAAGGCTTCACTTTGCAATCATCACTAGCATTGGCACACATCAACAGAGTAAGCCTGTCTTTCATAGGCTTATGTCCTGGGAGTGCCTTTTCCTCCTGAGTAATGTACGTCCTGCTTGGCATTTTCTTCCAAAACAGGCCTGTTTCGTCACAATTAAACACTTGTTCAGGTTTCAGTCCTTCACTGTCTATGTACTCCTTGAATTCCTGCACATATTTTTCAGCCGCTTTGTGGTCCGAACTGGCAGCCTCACTATGCCTTATCACACTATGAATGCCACTACGCTTCTTAAATCTCTCAAACCAACCTTTGCTGGCCTTAAATTCACTCACATCACTAGTTGCTCGCATTTTTTTAATTAAATCGTCATGCAACTTCCTAGCCTTTTCACATATGATCGCTTGAGAGATGCTATCTCCTGCTATCTGTTTCTCATTTATCCACACCAATAAGAGTCTCTCAACATCTACCACTTGCGATCTCAGTTTCGAAAACATAGTTGCACCTTTGGCAAGAACAGCTTCCTTGATTGCCGTTTTCTTGCCCACAATAGTAGCGATGGTTGATTGGGGTTTATTATACAACCTGACCAGCTCAGAGACACGCACTCCACTTTCATACTTAGCAATGATCTCTTTCTTCATCTCCATAGTAATTCTCACCCTTTTTGGTGTAGGGTTGGCACTAGAAGCTTTCTTGGGGCCCATGGTGGCTTATTTTGCAGGTGCAATCACTACAAAGGCTGTGATAATATGAAATGTTCCAGTTGTATGTTTGGAAGCAACCGTGGTGGCTGGCTTGTAAACACTGGCACCCACAGGACAAGTGAGGCGCGCTCAGGCCAAAGTGGACGCGTCTCGTACAGAACGAATAGCGCTGGTCAGGTTTTTAAGCGCTAGTCGAGGCAAAATTTTTACATTAAAATGTATCGCTAGTCAGATTTATCATTAATCGATGCCATCGCTGGTTGAGGGTCCACTGTAAAGTAAAACATGAAATACCAAAATAAAACAATAAAATAAAGTCATTACAAAAATGTTTTGTTGATATTCAGTAGTAAAGTTCGACTTACGACCGGTTTCTCGGAACTGAACTCGGTCATAACTCGGATGGTAGGTGTATATTTTTTCCACAGAATATGGGTAGGGTAATATTTCCACAGAGAGAGAGAGAGAGAGGGGGCAGAGATCAACACTCATGCTGGTGGCTCTCAAAACTCACAAACACATTAGCTGTTGTGAGAATATCATAACTTTAAAAAATTAATAAACAAAAATTTGTGTAGTGAACTTTATTATTAATCACCAATATAATTATATAAATAAACCTAGGGTATGTAAATGACTGTTAACCCTTTTGGGGTTTTGGCCATACTAGTACGGCTTACGTGCCAGGATTTTTGACGTACTAGTACGCATAAATTCTAGCGCCCTCAAATCTAGCAAGAGAAAGCTGGTAGGCCTACATATGAAGGAATGGGTCTATGTGGTCAGTGTGCGCAGTATAAAAAAAATCCTGCAGCACACAGTGCGTAATGAGAAAAAAAAAACTTTGACCGTGTTTTTGGTTTAACCCTTTGAGAGTCGACAGGCCCTCTCCGAGACTTGTTCTCAGGGTCAGCCAAATTAAAAAAAAAAAAAAAAAAATTCTTATGAAAAGAAAGAGAATCCTTTCCCGATCATAATGACACCAAAAGTATGAAATTTGATGGAAAACTTATGGAATTATGCTCTTGCGAAGTTAGCGGTCTCGACGATGTTTACACATCGGCGATTTTGCCCACTTTGAGCCCTAAACTGAGTAAATCACCAGCTTCCTCCAGACTGGAAATGTTTGATGATGGTGGCAGGTGATGATAGTGGTAGCTGACACTACCTGCTACGTGTATACTTGGAGGGTGTTCTGGGGCAATGCCCTCATGGCCCAGTCCATGACCAGGCCTGGTTGATAGGGCCTGATCAATCAGGCTGTTACTGCCAGTCACATTAAATCCAACAAACCACAACCCAGTTAGTCAGGTACTGACTTTAGGTGCCTGTCCAGCTCCCTCTTGAAGAAAGCCAGGGGTCAATTGGTAATTCTCCTTATGTATGCTGGGAGGCAATTGAACTGTTTTTGTACAGTGCCCCACTAATTCTCTCCATAATCTTTAACATCAACAAGCAAAGGAAACCAGAATTTAATATATGGTTAAGATGTTTCCTTTGATTATTTTAGTCAGTTTAAAAAAAGTTCTGTGTATTATGTACCAAGTTTTAACCGAGTCAAGGATGTATGAAAATGAAGAATGTGCTTATCAGCCCCCATGGTAAAAGTGACAAAATGCAGTGGACCCCCGGTTATCAGCCAACTCGGTTATCGGCCATTAATTCGGTGATTGGCTGTTTGGGACGCGTCCATCCGCCGGCCGGGGCCACTTGCGTGTCAGTTTGGCTTTGTCTCTCGGTGGCTGAGGAAGCTTCTGCTTATACATCCAAACATTTCGCTTGTTTTCCATTGTTTTTTTGTTTTTGTTTTTTGCAGTGCAACTGTGAAATAAGTAACCATGACTCCAAAGAAAGTTCCTGTGGTAAAGAAAGTGAGAACTCCATGGAATTTAAGCGTGAAGTGATAGCAAAGTTTGAGAGTGGTATGAAGGTGGTGGAACTTGCCAGGATGTACAGCAAGAATAAATCAACAATTATATCCATCCTGGCAAAGAAAGAATAAATCAAAGATGCTAATGTTGCAAAAGGAGTAACTTTTCTAACTAAACAAAGGCCACCAATAATGGAAGAGATGGAAAAGTTATTATTATTGTAGATTAAGAAAAAAGAATTAGTGGGAGACAGTGTTGTGGAATCTATTATTTGTGAGAAGGCAAGGCAGTTGCATAAGGATCTTGCAAAGAAAATGCCTGAAACAAGTGCTGCAGTTTGTGAATTTATGGCCAGCAAAGGATGGTTTGATAGATTGAAGAAGCATAGTGGTATACACAGCGTTGTAAGGCATGGTGAGGCAGCAAGTTCTGACAAATGTGCAGCTGAAAAATTTGTGCAGGAATTCCAGGGGTACATAGAGGCTGAAGGATTCAAACCCCAACAAATGTTCAATTGTGACAAAACAGGCCTGTTTTGGAAGAAAATGCCAAACAGGACCTACATTACCCAGGAGGAAAAGGCACTGCCAGGACACAAGCCTAGTCTTTTGTTGTGTGGTAATGCTAGTGGGGATTTCAGTGTGAAGCCTTTACTCGTGCATCACTCAGAAAATCCCAGAGTGTTCAAGAAAAGCAGTGTCATGAAGAATAGATTGTGTGTGATGTGGAAAGTTAATCATAAGGCATGGATCACAAGGCAAATTTTCAAAGAGTGGGTTAAAGATGTGTTTGGCCCAAGTGTGAAAAAAATACCTCCTGGAAAAGAGATTGCCATTCAAGTGCCTCCTGGTACTGGTCAGTGCTCCTGCACATTTTCCAAACTTGCAAGACCAAGTGTTTAGGGACTTAAGTTTCATCACAGTGAAGTTCTTGCCTCCTAACACCACTCCTCTCCTCCAGCCCATGGACCAGCAGGTCATTTCTAACTTCAAAAAACTCTACACAAAAGCAGTGTTTCAAAAGTGCTTTTAAGTGATGTTGGACACTCAGTTGACCCTAAGACAGTTCTGGAGGGATCACTTCACTATCCTCCATTGCATAAGCCTTATAGGAAAGGCTTGGGAGGGAGTGACTTCCAGGACTTTTAACTCTGCTTAGAGAAAACTGTGGCTAGATTGTGTCCAAGAGAGGGATTTTGAAGGGTTTGAGGCTGACCCTACCCTGCCGACCCTGTGGACTCTATTGTGGCACTGGCGAAGTCCCTGGGGTTGGAGGCGAGTGGCGAGGATGTGGAAGAGTTGGTGGAGGACCACAAGGAAGAGCTAACCACTGAAGAGCTGCAAAAGCTTCAACTTAAACAGCAAGAGACTGCAGCTGAGAAACTTGCTTCAGAGGAGGAGAAAGAGGGAGTGAAAGAGGTGCCTTCTTCAGAGATTAAAGGTGTGTGTGCAATGTGGACTAGGGTTCAAGCTTTTGTAGAGAAATACCACCCTGACAAAGCTGAAACAAGCCATATCTGCAACATGTTTAGTGACAAAACCCTGTTCCACTTCAGGGAAATCTTAGAGACGCCAGAAACAGAGCACTCTGGACAGTTATTTTGTGAGACGGGCCCAGTGACTCTCAAGTTGGTCCTAGTGGCATTTATTTATTTATTTATTTTGTGTCTTTGCAAATAGTACACTGAGATTTTATATTTACAATAGTGGGTTGCAATGCAAAGAGAGCCTCTATTATGCCTAGGCATTATGGGTCAACTTAACACTATTGGCTTACAGACTACTTAATACTAAGGATTTTATAATAGTTGTAAAGTAGGACAGTAATTATTTCATAGTTGAACAGTAGATTATTAATTATAAGTGAATTAAATTTGTACAAGACAAAGGATATATTCATATAGTCTAAAATGCTTTTTGTGGAAAATAATGGTTCAATTATATTCCTATCAACAATGGACAAAAGGTTCAAAGTGATTGTTGAAGTTATGATGTGGGAGTACATAGGTGAGTATGTGTGTATTGAGTATTTAGTGTTTAGTCTAGGGTGATTAACCCCTTCAGGGTCCAAGGCCCAAATCTGAAGTGGTGCCCCAGTGTCCAAGAATTTTCAAAAAAAAAATTTGTTATTTTTTCTTATGAAATGGTAGAGAATCTTTTTGTGAAGGTAATAAAACAAAAAGTACGAAATTTGATGGAAAATTGACGAAATTATGCTCTCGCGAATTTTGATGTGTCAGCGATATTTACGAATCGGCGATTTTGCCGACTTTGACTCTCATTTTAGGCCAATTACATTATTCCAGTCAACCAAATTCTTAGCTATTTCACTAGTATTACTTCTATTCTATCGATTGAGCACAAGAAATCGCCAAGTCAACTATTTCAACTACAAATTAAAGTGATCGGAAATTGTTAATTTGGCCAATTTAACACAAAGTTCAAAATATTCCAATTTTAAAATAGGGTCCAGAATAAACAATGTAGGTATTCCTGGAACTAAACTAACATTTCCTCTGTTCATTAGTTACGTTTTGAGGCTTTACAAATAAATTCCATTTTGATTTTTTATTCACATAATGAATTTTTATTCACACCAAAAAATAGAAGATTTACTGTTATGCAATACTGTAATAATTGTATAAATATCATCACCATATTTGTGAATGCATATTAGACCCACCAGCTGGCGTGTATTAGACGTGTGAGGTCGTTTGTTTACTCTTGAATATCGGCAAAAATTTAACATTTCTGCTACTTTGAGCTCAGTTTCAAGCCATTTCCAGTGCTAAAACCAATCAAAATCATCTCTATTTCTGTAATATGTCTTCCATTCTATCAAATGAGATCAAGAAATCGCAAATACAACTATAAAAAACATACGAAAAAACACTGCAGTCGCTGTTTTAATCGAAAAATCATGATTTCAGTTTTTTTTCTCTCATTATACACAGTGTGCTGCAGGATCTGTTTTATGTGGTGCACACGTACCACATAGATGTATTCTCTCATATCTAGGCCCAAATGTACCACTCACAGTTTATCAGAGTGAGCTGAGCTCATGGCGTAGATCTACGGTTTGGACCCTGAACGTAAAGCCGTAGATCTACGGGACGGACCCTGAAAGGGTTAAGTGGCTTTTGAGAAGTCTTAAACTGGTTTTCAGACTGGGTTACTTTAATATCTTCTGATAATGAATTCCATATTTCGGGACCCTTTATGTGAATAGAGTTTTTACACAGTGTGATATGGACACGAGGTATATCAAAAAGAGATCTGTGTCTTGTGTTGCGGTGATGTGTCCTGCTTAGGTTGGTGAGGAGAAGTTTGGGTGGAGGGTTTATATTTGCGTGTATTGTTCTGTGTATGTAGTAGGCACATGAATAAGTATGGATGTTCTTAATGGTGAGCAGATTCAGACTTTTGAAAATTGGTGGAGTGTGCTGGCGGGAGTGGGAATTTGTTATCATTCTTACTGCTGCCTTTTGCTGGGTTATGAGGGGTTTTAGGTGATTGGATGTTGTTGATCCCCATGCACAAATTCCATATGTAAGATAAGGGTATATGAGTTTATGGTACAGTGCCAGGAGAGCTGATTGTGGAACGTAGTACCTTATCTTTGATAGTATGCCTACAGTCTTGGAGATTTTTTGGCGATTTGTTGTATGTGTGTCCGGAACTTAAGGCTACTGTCAAGGTGGATACCTAGGAATTTTCCCTCTGTGAGTCTTGTGACTGATGATCCATTTAGCGTTATGTTAATCGGATCATTTGCAGCTTTATTTCCAAACTGAATGAAATAGGTTTTATCAGTATTCAGGGTAAGTTTATTAGTCATCATCCAGGCAGATATTTTCTGCAATTCGGCATTGACTGTGTTTGCTAGTATGACCGTGTTTGGGTGAGAAAAGACATATATAGTGTCATCTGCAAATAATATGGGTTTGAGTAACTGTGACGCATTCGGTAGATCATTGATGTAGATGAGAAAGAGGAGTGGTCCAAGGACGCTTCCTTGTGGGACTCCTACTGTGATTGGTTGGGTGGAAGAATTTGCATCATTTGCATAGACATATTGAGTTCTGTTACTGAGGTATGATTTTAGGTAGTTGAGGGAGTGGCCTCTGATACCATAGTGTGTTAATTTAGAGTATAGCAGTTCATGGTCGACTGTATCGAAAGCTTTACGTAAATCAATGAAAATGCCCAGCGGGACTTCTTTCTTTTCAAGTGCGGTATATGTATATTAGTTCTGGCATGTGTATGATAGCATCATTTGTGCTTTTATTATTCCTGAATCCAAACTGACAAGGATTTAATATGTTGTGTGAAACGAGGTAGGAATAGATCCGTCTATGAATTAATTTTTCAAATATTTTAGAGAGCAGTGGTAAGTTAGATATTGGTCTATAGTTATTCAAGTCAGCTTGGTCACCTCCTTTATGGATCGGAGTGACCCTCGCTATTTTGAGGATTGTTGAGAAGGTAGATGATTCAATGGATTTGTTAAAGAGCGTAGCAATAATTGGTGACAATACTTGAGAAGCTTTTTTGTACATAAAAGCAGGCAAGCTGTTTATGTCTCCTGCCTTGTTTTTAAGGGTGTTAATGATGAGTTTAACTTCTATGGGGTTGGTTGGAGCTAGGAATAGCATATCTGGGTAGGTACCTATGAGGTAGTCTGATGGACGGGTGTTTACGCTTGGTATTTTGTTTGCTAGATTTTTCCTATGGTGGAGAAGAAAACATTAAGTCTGTTTGCTGTTTCAGTAGGTGTGAGTGGGGGTGTTACGTTGGTATGTCCCTTATTACTTTGATAGTAAGGTTCTCACTACATGTTCTAGTGTGGGGGTAGCTTTTACTTAATGGTCTTATTTGTCTAGGGGTAATACTTACATCATGGCTGATCATCCTTAGTGTCTCTGATACCCTTTCACCAGCCCTCTTCACAGGTTATGTAAACTACTACTATAAAAATATAACTGTATTCTCAATAGATATGTACAGAATATACAATTACAGCCTCACATTTTCAAAACAACGATCTACACACTGCATAGCTGTTCTCCCACATGGTATATCTCAACAACTTTAGTCCTCTCTCTCCTTGACATAACTCTGGGCTAACCAGTGTTTTGACACACTTTAGTCACCCTGGGTATGGTGGTCACAACTTAAATTATAAAAAACTCACCCCTGGAGCACACATAATGCCCCAAAAGATAGAAGAAGGACCCAGAGATCCTGCCAGGTTGAAGGCCAGCCACAGAGAGACCGAGTCAGTGCGAGGGAGAGAGAGAAAGAGGCTAAGCTCCTCCCACCAAAACAAAAGACTGTTGCCAAGCACAATTCTCCAGTTACCACAATTCTACCACACCTTAATTTTACTTCTACAAAAGGAAATACAACTTTATAAACTACTTATTTAAATTTGTGTGTTTATGTGTCTATAGTATAACCTATTATATTGAGAAAAATAGGCTTGACCCAGCTGCCTCAGTCATAGGTTGATCAGTCCTTCTGACATTTAGAGCAAAGTCCCCATCAATTCAATATAATTAGGTATTCCAGAGTAACTGTTACTTATAAATACATGTTGGGTCCTATAGCCCCATAACACCCCCACCTCCAGACGAAGTCTCACAAAAGCTAGCTGTGTCCCTCAGGATACGGCTAGTAAAAGTATATTGCTTAAGTCTGAAGGCGGTAAACAAGACTACTAGAAATGCTACATTTTCCCAGCACCATAACTACTCTTCACTTTACTGTTATTTACAAGAGATTGCAGAATTATTTAGAAAAGCAATTTAACCATACCCATATACTCAAGTGTGTAACTATTTACAATTTTAGTGACTTTTAAACAATACACATTACAATGCAAAATTTTGCACACAATGCCCACTGTGAAAGCCCGCACCAACAGGCCTGTGCCTCTGCTACGGTAATCCAGCAAGCAACTGGTACTCCAGGGTGGCATCTTCCTGATCAGGAGACGAGAGTAGAGCCAAACCCAGAGCAGTCAGGTGTACCCCAGGCAGGAAACTTCACAAAACATGTCAAGGTGTCTCTCACTTGGTGGCCGAACCAAACAGTGAGACTTCCAGTCAACACTCACGATCCTTAACATGGTCAGGCACTTAAGCCCATCTTCCGAGGTCCCACTCCACACAGATCCTCCAAACTTATTAAGAGGAGGCTGTCATAGAACATGGAGGGGTCCAAGGGACCACAAAGGCAAATCGTCGGGCCGTTTTGTACATAGAGCACACCAAGACACAACATCACATACCTTCCTGAACGTCTCATGTTACCGAAGGTTGTCAACCACTGCCTCAACTCACATTCACGTACACCCTGACCCTCGTCACACTTTTGGCTCCGACTCAACTCCTTTACAGTCAGACGGCTGGTAGAGAGTACTCAGGCTCGCCGAGAGTTCACTGCAAAAACAACAAGGTCAGCACATGACAAACACTATGTACAAAGTATGCACCATGCATCTACATGAAACATCTAGAAAGAGCATCAGCAACCACATTCTCTGAGCCTTTTATATATTTAACTTTCAAATTAAAAGGCTGTAGGAACAAAGCCCATTTTAAGAGTCTGATTTTAGTCACTATACACAGGAACAGGATGAAGAGATCCTGAGACATGTACAAATGCTGAATAGCCAGCCCCAAAATGAAAATTTTCTTTCCTGTGGTAAAATGTTGACATTTAAACTTAGAAGGTTGTTCATAGACAATAACAGTTCTGCAACCTCTCGCAGTGCAACAACAAACACCAAAGACTTCTCTTTGCACCCAGGTTGGATACATCAAGTTTACACAAACACCATCACGTTCCATCTCACACACAAATTTTAAGCACACAATGAACACAATTTGCATTACACACATTAAAATGGTACTGGAACACAGGCCATGGAAATCACATCTTCCATGTTTTAGCTTATTTAAAATGTTTGCATCTTTTAGTGCATAAGTATCAATCTTTCTAATTTTGTAAACCTTAGTTGTTAAACGTACTCTGTGGTAGTCAGTGTTTATGCCCAGGGTGCCATCTAATTTGGGAACCATGAAGCATGGGAATGCCCACTGACTCTCACTAAGCACTACAAACTGGTGTTGGAAGAATTTCACTTCTTCCTCCATCTCCAATTTTTCATACAGATTTTTCCCACACAAAAATTGTTGAATTGGCTCAGTTTCCTTAACAATTTCCTCATGGAGTTTCAATTTTTCCCCATTACTGACATCCCAACTTTTATATACGTAGTTCCAAGGTGGCTGAGCCAACTCTCCAACATTTTTCTCATTAAACCCAAGCATGCATTTCCCAAAATCTTTTACACACACGTTATTTCTTAAATACGCTTTTGGTATTTCATACAGATTGTTTTGCAGCCCTTTACATTCCATTAAAACATTGGTCTCTCTGAATTTTTGACACAACTTCAAACCCTTTGACCGGTTACTGTGTACATTATACTCATTCTTTTTCTGCTCAGGGGTGTGGGTTTTATATCTAACCACTGGGAACTTCCCCCACAACATGTTCAGCTCACAGCAACTTGACATACAGATTTTCACTTGAATTGGCTCCAGTATCAGCACTTCCTCTCCAGCCTCCAGAGTATCATGGTCCATATTATGGTCCCACATCATCATCCTGGTCTGGTTGATGGGCACGTTCACTGGTACCATCCACCTCATACGAGCCAAACAGTATCTGAAACTGAGAAAAAGCTCCGAGGGGGGAGCATCACCATCCTCCCCAAGCCAATAGCTCAGAAATTCCAAAGTGCTTCCCCACTCAGCAAATACAAAGAAAGGGATCCTCTCATCCCAGTTGTTAGTATTGTCTATACCATAGGCTTGCATCATTGTCTTGAGGGCTTGATGTAATTTCTCTATTTCCCCTTGAGATGGAGGGTGATAGGCCATTGCAAAGTTAGGCTCTACTTTTAATTCCTTCAAAACATTTCTAAAAGACTTTGAGGTAAAGTTAGGCCCCTGGTCTTTTTGCACTGCTTGTGGAAAACCAACATGAAAAAAGAACTTCATCAAAGCCCTTAAGACTACATGAGCTGTTATCTTATGCAGAGGGACTACTTCCAGGTACCTGGTAGTGGAGCAAATATTTGTGAGTAAATAATCATTTCCCATTCTGGTCCTTGGGAGTGGGCCAACGACATCCACTACCAGCTTGCTGAAGGGTTCACCTGGTGCTGAAATCGGCTGAAGGGGAACAGGTTTAATACTTCGACTAGGTTTCCCTATAATTTGAAAGGCATGATAGGTCTCAATATGCTCTCTGACAGTCTCCCACAGCTGAGACCAGAAGAAATGCCTGGAAACCTTGGACATCACCACCTGGGGACAAAGCCCTTGTTCTCCTTCCATCGATACTGCAAACAGAGGTGAATTCTTTATAAGAGTTTCCTCCCTGAAATGAAAACACTTATTTAACTGTAAAATCTCTTCCTCAGCAACAGCGACATTTTCCTGCACAGAAATTAATTGCACCCTAGCAGGTGCAGCCTCTCTCACACTATTTAACTGATCCATTCTCCAATCATGCTCAGCTCTGGCTGGAACATCTTTTTCTTCAGTTGACTGCAGTTCAACATCAGAAAGCAGAGTTACCAAACTTAAGCCCTCACCATCCTCATGAGAAATATCATGAAGACTGTTGGTAGCATGATCATGAGCCATACTTCTCATGGTGGAACCATCAGGGAGAAGGTCTGGCAGGGTTTTCCTAGCCATTTCCTCCCAACATTTCGGACTTGGTTTCCCCCAAACTAGTTGTTCCTCACTGTCTAACAGGCCCATAACATTATTCCCTAATAAGAGGTCGACCCCTTCGAAGGGAATTTCATCGGAGATACCTACAGGGAGATAGCCAACTTGGTATGCAGATTCTACCCATAATTTGTATACAGGTGTCCTTATGGTTGAACCCGTAATACCCTTCAACAATATATCTACCCCAGTATAGGTATCCTTAGACACTGGTAGCACTCCAGCGCGTAGCAAAGAGTAGGTGCTACATCCATCTCTCAAGGACAATATGTTCTCAACTCTGCCTACATTCTTTTGCAAACCAACTGTGGACCTACTAGAAAATATACACATCCTGGGGTCTAGATCCAAAGGTTCCTCCTCACCTTGCCTTGAAGACCTAATGCAGGCAACTGGATGTATCTCTGCAGTTAGAGTCCTCTGGGGTGGTTCCTCCCTTTCCTGATCTCGCCGCCTTGACCAGCAAAACTTTTGTGTGTGTCCAGTTTTGTTACAGTAATAACAGATAAAACTCTTAAAGGTATTTTTACCATTTGGTGTAGGACTGGTACTGTTTACTCGAGGATCTGAAACATCTGATTGTCTAAGTAAACTTTGAACTCCAGCTGACTTACCTTTTCCTTCTATTTTAGAGGGCACCTCAGCCTTCATTTGTCCCTGAAAATTCTTGTCCCACTTACCTTTATGACCATAGGACTTGGAATAAGGTTTAGAATGAGTGGGGAAATTTTCAGGAGCATGACTGTTTTTACTTACCAATTCCCTGCGAGCCAAGAATCGGTCACCTAGATCCAGTGCTTCTGAAAGATTATCTGGGTTTTTGTCCTCCAAATATTCTCTGAGGTCAACAGGGATTGTATTGTACAATTCCTCATGAACCATTAGATCTACTAATTTGTTATAGTCTTTATTAACTCCTTTAGAACAAACCCATTTCTTAAAAAGGAACAGTTTCTCATTCCCAAACTCAGTTAAGGTCTGCCCATCCTGAAATTTTTGATTCCTGAACTTTTGTCTATATTTCTCAGGTATCATTTGGTATGCAAGCAATACTTCCTCTTTAATCTTATCATAATCAGAAAAATCTTGCCCCTCCAGAGTCTCTACTCTCTGGAATCCTTTACCCACAAGTTGTGTGCGAACTAGGGTAGCCCACTTCTGTTTGGGCCAACCTTGCTCCAAAGCAGTCTTCTCAAAGAAAGAAAAATATCTATCTGGGTCACTCTCTGTAAACTTAGGGACAAAATTTGCAGCTTTAGTTATGTTAAAGTACTGCTCAGGCTCTTGTTCTGAACCTCCTAACCTTTGACGTTCTTCCTCCTTAGCTTTCATTAAGTTCATCTGAGCCTCTAGTACTGCTAATTTAAGTCTCATTCTCTCCATTTCCATATCACCTGGAGTAGGTGATTCCTCATCTTCACTATTAACAGGCATGTTTACTGATGAATTATTACCTTCTTCCCTGAAGCCTAAAAAATCTGAAGACTCATCTTCTGACATAGTTTTATCTTTAAACACTTGCTTCCCTCTTACAGTATCAGTGGACAAAGTTTTCCCACAGGCACATAAAATAACACAAATTGAATGTAAACTATGCACATAGCACTTACCATAACCACAACAAAAATGTGTTGTGAAACGAGGTAGGAATAGATCCGTCTATGAATTAATTTTTCAAATATTTTAGAGAGCAGTGGTAAGTTAGATATTGGTCTATAGTTATTCAAGTCAGCTTGGTCACCTCCTTTATGGATCGGAGTGACCCTCGCTATTTTGAGGATTGTTGAGAAGGTAGATGATTCAATGGATTTGTTAAAGAGCGTAGCAATAATTGGTGACAATACTTGAGAAGCTTTTTTGTACATAAAAGCAGGCAAGCTGTTTATGTCTCCTGCCTTGTTTTTAAGGGTGTTAATGATGAGTGTAACTTCTATGGGGTTGGTTGGAGCTAGGAATAGCATATCTGGGTAGGTACCTATGAGGTAGTCTGATGGACGGGTGTTTGTGCTTGGTATTTTGTTCGCTAGATTTTTACCTATGGTGGAGAAGAAAACATTAAGTCTGTTTGCTGTTTCAGTAGGTGTGAGTGGGGGTTCATCTGATTTTGTTAGTTTGTTTGTTTTGTTTTTGGATAACTTTTTATTTCCAAGAATTTCAGATAGAGTTTTCCAGGTTTTTTTCATATCACCTTTGATGTTATGTAGACTATTTTCATAATACAATTTTTTAGATCTTCTTATCAGGCTGGTAAGTGCTGACGAGTAACGTTTAGACTGTTCTCTAGTTATTTGACCCATTCTATACTGTTTTTCATATTTGTGCTTTGTGTTAATGGATTTGAGGATACTTGGTGTTAGCCAGGGATTATTCAGTCTCTTTGCTGTGATCTGTTTAGTTTTTTGGGGGCAATGTTTGTTATAGAGGCTTTGGGCTTTTTTTAGAAAATTATTTATACATTCATTCATATCTGTATATGTTTCGAGCTCATTTTGTCAATCAATGTTATTCATGGCTGCTATAAAGTTGTTAACTGCTGTCTCATTATGTAGTCTGAAAATTACTTTAGTAATGTCTTGTGGCAGTTTGCCCAGATTAGTTATGAGAAAGGTTGGGTAGTGGTCTGTAGTGTTGTCTGTGATTGTGCATTGCCTGTGATTATGCATTAAAAGACAAAGAAAGGAAGTAACCCCAGAGAAGGCCTTGCTATCTAGAGTCTTTATGGAGGGGGATTCCCCTTCCAAACACTAACTCCTCCCTCTTTCCTCTTCCTTATCTTCCAGAAGCCAGCATTAGCCTTCGATAAAGATATGTAATACATAATTGTTAAAAGATTATTTTTTTGTGAATATTTTTGTCTGGAGTGGATTAATTGTATTTCCATTAATTCTTATGGGAAATATTAATTCAGTTTTCGGCCATTTCCGTTATCGGCCGAGCTTCTGGAACAGATTATGGCCGATAACCTCGGGTCCACTGTATTAAGCAAATTCATCCTGCCAGGGCACGTGTTGTCAGGCCTGTCACATGTAATTTCTATGATTGCTTACAAAGTGGAAACCAAGACATGTAAAAATTTGGTTGACCAGACTAGGTAAACCATGTAGGGAGAGTATGAAACAGTGAATAACATGGCACCTAGTGAATACTGAAAACTTGAAGCTGTGTGATGAAGCCCAACTGGACATACAGTAAATTGTACTTTATATAGTGGTGGATACTTGCTGAATGTTTGTGCCAGCACAAAGGTGATGTCATCTACATATATTGAGGAACAAATTCTAAAAGTAGTGCAAGTACTCAAAATAGATCATTTATTGCTAACAGAAACAGGTTTGTGTTAAAAAATGCTCTCTTATGGAATGTCTTCTGTTTCAAAAGTGTCTGGTGAAAAGCTGTAATTGATCCCTTGAGAAAAAATGAAAGTCATCACAGGCCTTAGGATAAGATGTGACACAGCCATGCAATGTCATAAGCATTTTCGAGTTTATAAAAGATTACTACTACAAATTGGCGTTTGGCAAATGCTTTACAAATGTACATATTGAGCCAGAGTTGAGGATCAATAGTGGAACAGCTCCTTCTGTATCGAAAATGATGTGGGAATACAGATGTAGGCCTCCAAGTGCCACACTAGTCTCCTGTTAACCATATGTTCCAATAATTTATTAATGAAACTGCAGTAGTATGATTTATGAGTCTATAATGTGATGGACTGCAGCCCAACATTTCTGTTTTTTACCTTACCACCCTTCATATACAAAAAAGCGTCACAAGTACTATCACCAATCATTGTAACACTCTTTAACAAATCCATAGAATTCTCTACCTTCCCTACAGTTCTCAAAATAGCAAGGGTCACCCCGATCCATAAAGGAGGAGACCAAACAGACTTGAATAACTATAAGCCAATATCCAACTTACACCCTCTCTCTAAAATCTTCGAAAAATTAATTCATAAGCGAATCTATTCCTACCTCATCTCCCACAACATACTCAACCCTTGTCAATTTGGGTTCAGGCCTAATAAAAATACTAATGATGCTGTTATTCACATGCTAGAACACACATACACTGCAATAGAAAAGGAAGAAGTCCCTCTGGGGATCTTCATTGACTGACGTAAAGCTTTTGATACAGTCGACCATGACTTGCTCCATATAAAATTGTCGCACTATGGTATAAGAGGGGACTCCTTCAACTACCTAAAGTCTTACCTCAGCAACAGAAGCCAATATGTGTACACAAATGGGGCAAACTCTTCCGCACAGCCAATTACAGTTAGTGTCCCACAGGGAAGTGTCCTAGGCCCTCTTCTCTTTCTCATATACATAAATGACCTACCAAATGCATCGCAACTACTCAAACCCACACTATTTGCAGATGACACTACATACATCTTCTCTCACCCGAGCCCAGTCATGCTAGCCAATACTATAAATACCGAATTACAGAAAATATCTACATGGATGAGTACTAACAAACTTACTCTAAACATTGACAAAACCTACTTCATTCAGTTTGGTAACAGAGCAACAGACATCCCTCTTAGCATAATGATAAATGGATCACCTATCACAAAACTCACAGAGAGAAAATTCTTAGGAATCCACCTTGACAATAGACTCAAATTTCAAACACATATACAACAAATTTCCCAAAAAATTTCCAAGACCATAGGCATACTATTGAAGATACGGTACTATGTTCCACAGTCAGCCCTCCTGGCCCTATATCACTCACTTATTTATCCCTATCTCAACTATGGAATTTGTGCATGGGGCTCAACAACAATAAACCATCTCAGACCATTAATTACCCAACAAAAGGCTGCAGTCAGAATGGTAACAAATTCCCACTACAGGCAGCACACTCCACCAATATTCAAAACTCTAAACCTACTCACCATACAAAACATCCATACTTACTACTGTACCTACTACATACATAGAACACTTAACTCTGATATAAACCCTCCCCTCAAACGTCTCCTTACCAACCTCAACAGAACACATGACCATAACACAAGACACAGATCACTCTTTGATGTTCCTCATGTCCATCTCACACTATGCAAAAACTCAATGCACATAAAAGGCCCTAAAATCTGGAATTCATTACCTGTGAATATAAAAGAAACACTGTCTGTTTATAAATTCAAGTCTCTTCTCAAAAATCACTTACTCACCCACAACTAAATAAATACTGAATAACTGTATCTCATAAATTGTATCTCATAAATGTTTCTCATTATTGTATCTCATAAATGTCTAACCTGTGACCCAATCAAACTTTGTTTTTTTTAAAATACATTACCTAACAGAATACTTCATTCTACTGAATGCTCAGCAACACAGTAAATGACCATATGACCTGTCTTTGTAATACTCATTTGTGCTAAATTGTTATCTGTTTACAATAATGTTTTAACCACTGAATATATCATTGCTTAGTTAATCTTAAGTTAATTTTAAGCCTGCCCATAATGCTCTGCATACAAGGGGCTTTGGCATGTTGCACTGTAATAACTGTATTCCTTTGTACTTCTCTGTATCATGTTCAAATTAATAAATAAATAAATAAATAAAAAAGATTGTAAATGTTGAAGCACAAAAACATGCATGTCACTCTACAGAGCTGCCACAGGCTGATACGTTGATAATATTGATGTAACTTGAAGAGCAGCAAATTGAATATTTTTAGATTCATCTATGCAAGAGATGAAGTGTGAAGCAGTAGATACTTGGAGGGATTTAGATTTAATAAAGTAAGAAGACAGGTGTGGCCCAAGGGAGACCTGAGCAAAGTGATATCTTACTGTGTTTGCACTTAGAAATGGCTCTAGTAATTCTGTGCCTATAATGTCAAAAACTGGTATGTATTCAGGTGAATAGCTGCTTGCCAATTTTTCCACCTTTTTCCATAGTATGTTCAAATAAGTGATGGCATTTGAAGTTGAAACATAGGCACACTTAACTACTCTTAAGTCATATCATGTGCTGGCAATTTAAAAAAAAAAAAATACTTTACCAAAAATTTTCCCTGATTTTTGAAGTGTAACAAAACAGGTAATGAGTGAAATCTGATTAATATTTACAGAGATATAAAGGTTTGAAGGAGAAGTTTCTGTGCTTTAGCATATTTTTATTTTTTCCCCTTGTTCTAATTATTTTTTTATAAATCATATGCTTTTAAACATATATCTATGTTTTCATATTTCACTTATATTTATTGTTCAATAATGCTAAATGTATATAAATACTAAACCCACCACTGAATATATCATTGCTTAGTTAATCTTAAGTTAATTTTAAGCCTGCCCATAATGCTCTGCATACAAGGGGCTTTGGCATGTTACACTTAACCATTGTATTTGTACATCTATGTATCATGTCCAAATTAATAATAAATAAATAAATAAATGGCATTTACTTGCTTCCACAATGCCCTGCACACAACACAATTTTTTTCTATACTGCACATGCCTGCAGCACAGAGCTGTTTTCTCTGAAGTAGCCCTAACCAGGCTATTTGGGACCATTCTGGAAGTGCTAGAATTTAGGGGCAAATTCATGTCATTGGCAGTCTTATGACTGGTGTAAATTTACATCACTGGCAGTTTAGAGATTAAGATAAAATATGATTTGTTTGGATTTTTAACCCAGAGGGTTACCTATCCAGGCTAACCCAACAAAATTAGTGTATCATTGGGGACTGTCTTATTTCATTGGGGTCCTAAAATCTCGCCCCCCAGGATGCCACCCACAACAGTTGACTAACACCCAGGTACCTACATACTGCTAGGTGAACAGAAACAGCACGTGTAAGAAAACATGCCCAGTGTTTCACTCATGCCGGGTATTCAACCACGGACACTCAGTATGCAAGGCAAGTACGCTGTCAACCGAGCCATGGGACACCTGGCTATTTATCAGACACTCTGGTATATAGGTTAGGTCACATTACACGAGGCTCTAAGAATGTTTATTTAGCCACAAGTAAACTGAAATTATACGATTATAAAATAATTTTAGATTATTACACATTTATAAAATGGTTACAATAAAAAAATTGGGGGGCATATATTTATTTATTTTTATTTATTTATTTAGTAATTTGAGCATACATACAGAGGTACAAAAAAATACAGGTAAGAGCAGCATGCCAAAGCCACTTGTATGCATAGCATTACGGGCTGGCTTAAAATTAACTAAGATTAACTTAAGATTAACTAAGCAATGATGTAATCAGTGATAAAACATTATTGTAAACAGATAACAATAAAGCACAAATGAGTATTACAAAGACAGGTCATATGGTTGCATGCATTGCTGTACATTCAGTAGAATGGAGTATTCTGTTAGGTAGTGTATTTAAAAAATAACAAAGTTAGATTGGGTCTTAGGTTTAACATTTATGTGATATAATTGGGAGAAACATTTAAGATATACAATTTATAAGGTTCAGTTATTCAGTATTTATTTGGTTTTGGGTGAGTAAGTGATCTTTGAGAAGAGACTTGAATTTATAAACAGGTAGTGTTTCTTTTATATTTACAGGTAATGAATTCCAGATTTTAGGGCCTTTTATGTGCAATGAGTTTTTGCATAGCGTGAGATGGACACGAGGAACATCAAAGAGTGATCTGTGCCTTGTGTTATGGTCATGTGTTCTGTTGAGGTTGGCAAGGAGATGTATGAGGGTAGGGTTAATATCAGAGTTAAGGGGGGACCGGAATTCACGCGCGCGGAGCAAAAAAAAAATTCGAAAAAGTATGAAAATGGAGTTGTTACCAAAAAAATAGCTGAACTTTCTGGCTACACTCTGGTATAATTATTATCCTTGTACGATGTTTCTAAAAGGAATTGCAGCCATTTATAACAGGCATGGTGACAGCGCTTTGCGTCATATTGCGTAACAAGCGCTGACGCGGCATTGTTTATGTTTTTCCCCCCCGTGTTATTTTTATCCTTTTCTTATATCTTTTGATGTCTCATATAATACAAATTCACCATCTGACATCATGCCAGAGCGGACGGAGCTAATATGAACAAGTAACCAGTCAGGTACCCTGGGTATAGTACCCAAAATGGCCGACACCTCCAGCCAACAAAATATTCCATAAATATTCCATACCCACGCTAATATCAATTATAAGGCTTATTTATCTATCACAATTGATCTATTATGACATAATGCAATATAATAATAGCATATAAACATAAAAAGCACACCTTAAAAAATAATGTATAGCATAATATGATGCCCGAGAGGAAAAAAATTCTATCGATGTATTCCCTGAAGGTGAAGAGAGGGTCCATTCTCTCATCAGTGATGAGAGAAAACGGATTTACAATGGTTTACTGTAATAAACACTCGTAGGTCACGGAAAAAGTGTAAACTAAAGCGAATTTTTCGGGGAAAAAAATTATTTCCCGGGCACCTGGGGTGCCGCGTGCTTCGGCCTATATCTCAAAAGTAACTTATTTACCTATTTAGCACCAACCTATCTTTATTTATGATTGAATTGACTTGATTTTCACAACAAACATAGGAGAATGATTGCTTTACAAGGTAGAGTGTACCTTTCTGAACTATCCCAAATATTTTTAGATTTATGTGGGCAACAAGACCGACATCTTCCAATATGTCAAAAAAGTTATGAAACTTTATTTTTTTTTAGCATGAAGATAAAGTTTATTTTAGAATTGGTACACTTACAGTGATGGAATTAGAAGTGTTCTAGCAGCAGCAAGTGTCAAAACCACTTTTCCAAGTACCACTTACTAGAGATCAGCTGCCAAATGCAATTTCTCGTAAATTTTGCATATTTCATTTCCTTTTTGGCCGATATGATTGAAACTTCAGCACAGGATACTCGATATAAGCTTCTAATAGTACACCAAAAATGAACGTAATCGGTTGAAAAATAAAGAAGTCGATATGTTACACCTGTCCTCTATGTATGTAATAGGTGCAGTAATAAGTATGTATGTTTTGTATGGTGAGTAGGTTTAGTGTTTTGAATATTGGTGGAGTGTGCTGCCTGCAGTGAGAATTTGTTATCATTCTGACTGCAGCCTTTTGTTGGGTAATTAGTGGTCTGAGATGGTTAATTGTTGTTGAGCCCCATGCACAAATTCCATAGGTGAGATAGGGGTAAATAAGAGAGTGATATAGGGCCAGGAGGGCTGATTGTGGAACACAGTACTGTATCTTCGATAGTATGCCTACAGTCTTGGAAATTTTCTTAGAAATTTGTTGTATATGTGTATGAAATTTGAGTCTATTATCAAGGTGGATTCCTAAGAATTTTCCCTCTGTTAGCTTTGTGATAGGTGATCCGTTTATCATTATGTTAAGAGGGACATCTGTAGCTCTGTTACCAAACTGAATGAAGTAGGTTTTGTCAATGTTTAGTGTAAGTTTGTTAGTCCTCATCCAGGTAGATATTTTCTGTAATTCGGTATTCACAGTATTGGCTAGCGTGACTGGGCTCGGGTGACAGAAGACGTATGTAGTGTCATCTGCAAATAGTGTGGGTTTGAGTAATTGCGAAGCATTTGGTAGGTCATTTATGTATAGGAGAAAGAGAAGAGGGCCAAGGACACTTCCTTGTGGGACACCAACTGTAATTGGTTGTGCGGAAGAGTTTGCCCCATTTGCGTACACATACTGGCTTCTGTTGCTGAGGTATGACTTCAGGTAGTTGAGGGAGTGCCCTCTTATACCACAGTGCGACAATTTTATGTGGAGCAAGTCATGGTCAACTGTATCAAAAGCTTTACGTAAGTCAATGAAGATCTCCAGTGGGACTTCTTTTTTCTCTATTGCAGGGTATATATGTTCTAGCATGTGTATAATAGCATCATTAGTATTTTTATTAGGCCTGAATCTAAATTGGCAGGGGTTGAGTATGTTTTGGGAGATGAGGCAGGAGTAGATTCATTTATGAATTAATTTTTCGAAGATTTTTGAGAGAGGGTGTAAGTTGGATATTGGCCTATAGTTATTCAACTCTGTTTGGTCTCCTCCTTTATGGATGGGGGTGACCCTTGCTATTTTGAGAACTGTAGGGAAGGTGGAGGATTCAATGGATTTGTTAAAGAGTGTTGCAATGATTGGTGATAGCACCTGTGACACTTTTTTGTATATAAAGGGTGGTAAGGTATTTAAATCTCCTGCCTTGTTTTTTAGTGCGTTGATAATAAGGGAGACTTTGTATGGGTTAGTCGGAGCTAGGAAGTGTGTTCGGGTAGTTGCCAGTGAGGTAGTCATTTGGTGGGGTATCTGAGCTTGGGATTTTATTGGCAAGGTTTTGTCCTATAGTGGAGAAGAAATCATTGAGTCTGTTTGCTGTTTCTGTTGGTGGGAGTTGGGGTTCATCTGATTTTGCTAATTTTATTTCGCTATTTCGTGATATCTTTTTTGTTCCCAGAATTTCTGATAGGGTTTTCCAGGTCTTTTTTATATCACCTCGTAAGTTGGATAATCTGTTCTCATAATACAATTTTTTTGCCCTTCTTATCAGGCTGGTTAGGATTGACGAGTAACGTTTTGTTTGGTCTCTGGTTATGTGACCCATTCTGTACTATTTTTCATATCGGTGTTTTGTATTTATGGATTTGAGAATGCTGGGTGTTAGCCAGGGACTGTTCAGTCTCTTAGCTGTCATCTGTTTAGTTTTTTTAAGGTAGTGCTTGTTATAGAAGTATTGGGTCTTTTTTAGAAAATTATTAATACATTCGTCAATATCTGTATAGATTTCTAGCTCAGTGTGCCAGTCAATGTTTGTCACTGCTGCTGTGAAGTTATTAATGGCTGCCTCATTGTGAAGTCTGAAGGTGGCTTTAGTAGTGTCTTGGGGTAATTTACCGAGAGTTGTTATGAGGAAGGTAGGGTAATGGTCTGTGGTATTATCTGTGATTATGCCTGATTTTAAAGGGGATATGGTGTTGGTCCTGATGTGGTCAAGTAGGCAAACACTAGTCTCAGTAACTCTTGCAGGTTTTGTTACTGTTGGTAGCAACATGCAGTTACTCATAGTGTTTGTGAATTCAGCAACATGTGGGTCCTGGTCTTGCAGGAGATTTATATTGAAGTCACCTGAGAGTAGTAAGTGATCTTTGTTAATGCGTGCATCAATTATCATACTTCCTAGGTTGTCACTAAAACGGCTAATGTTTGACTGTGGAACTCTGTAGATGTTTATCACTGTGAGAGGTTTTTGTAGGCATTTGGATTTGAATTTAGCTATTATATATTCCCCATGTTCATCCCTTGTGCAAGTATTAGTGATACATTCTAGTTGGTCTGAGTAGTATATAGCTGTGCCACCCCCTTGTTGGTCTGGCCTACAATTGTGTATGGCTGTGTAACCAGGAATGGCATAGACATCTGTAGTATCAGGCTTTAGCCAGGTTTCAGTTAGTGTAATAATGGACATATTGGCATGCAAGGAATTTAGTAATGCTAGGAGGTCATCATAATGCTTGCTTAAAGATCTGATATTGTAGTTAAAGATAGTTATGTTGTTGTTGGCACTGAGAAGTGCCTTTGATTGTTCTGCAGTGTAGTAATTACAGTAACTGTTTGATTCATTTAAGTCATTAAATAAGAGGTTGGTATCAGGATCAATGCTTGTAATCATAAGATTTGTAGTGAATCTATAGTTAGAATTAAGTATAAAACAAAGTAAATATTCTAAAGCTAAAAAATAGCACCTGAATTATTTAACAAATGTAAAAATAATGAGCTAAGGTAGTTTTTTTTTTTAAGCTAAAATAAAGGAGACAATATAAAAGGGACTAAAATAATTTGTGGTGAACAAATAAAGTGATGATCAAATAATGGAGCTTGGGAATATGATAGTAGGTAGTAAATTAAGTAGATTTAACCTATGATAAATCACAAAAGTCAAATAGGCTGATTTAACCCAAGGAAAGTAAGTAAGAACTTTATAAATTTATTGAGCTAATGTATTGTGTGGAAATAACAAGAGTATACCTGGTGTATACCTGCAGAGTATACCTGGAGAATATACCTGGAGTGTATCTGGAGAATATACCTGGAGAGTTTACCTGGAGATTATACCCTCAGGATTATTAAAAAAAAAGTTTATTTAGGTAGAGGTACATATAAGTACAATTATCATGGAGTAAATTACTCAGGATAACCCAAAAAGTGACTTAATTTCCACTATAATACGTAAATAAAAACTAGTTATAAGTTAGGAGAACTGAGATTACAGTACAATTTTTATTTCTTTATGAGGCACAAATAATGTAATTAATATGTAATAAAACATTGTTAGGCAGAAAAGAAGGTCATTATACCAGTAATTAAGCAATGGATTTCAGGCGACTGTGGAGGAATAATTAAACTGGTGGAAAGACGCCCACAGCTGCAGCTTCGTGTTTGTGACACTTATTATACAACACTGTAGTGTTAGTTGTACACTTATATTATACACTTGATCAACTTACTGTGGTGAGTGTAAGTGTTGTGAGGAGAGACACAAGAGTGTAGAACACGACATCTACCTCTCTTGTTGTTGTTGTTGTCTTGAGGGCTACTAAAACTTACGTCTTATTGAATCACTAGGTTTATTTAGGGACTGGAACACATATGTACAGTACATAATGCAAAAAAACCACGGGGGGAGTTGAATGATAGCTCTAGGTCTCTCGTGTTGCATTCAACATATCAGGAGCTTACAATGTTGTAGAAAAGAGGAGGTTGTTCAAACAGATAAGATCACAGGGAACAGGACCCCAATGGAAATAAGTCACTGTGTCTGACTTTTTTGGGTTATCCCAGGTTCTCTACACATATGCTGCTATGTATGATAAGATAAGATAAGATTTCGTTCGGATTTTTAACCCCGGAGGGTTAGCCACCCAGGATAACCCAAGAAAGTCAGTGCGTCATTGAGGACTGTCTAACTTATTTCCATTGGGGTCCTTAATCTTGTCCCCCAGGATGCGACCCACACCAGTCGACTAACACCCAGGTACCTATTTGCTGCTAGGTGAACAGGACAACAGGTGTAAGGAAACGTGTCGAAATGTTTCCACCCGCCGGGAATCGAACCCGGGCCCTCCGTGTGTGAAGCGGGAGCTTTAGCCACCAGGCCACCGGGCCACCGGGCCACTCTATGTAACTGTATTTGTGTATACCTGAATAAACTTACTAACAGGACACCAATGGAAATAAGTCACTTTGACATTTTTGGGATATCCCAGGTTCTCTACACATATGCTGCTATTTTTTTTTATTTATTTATTTATTTCCAATTTGTGCACACATACAGAGGTACAAAAAAAATACAGATAAGAGCAGTATGCCAAAGCCACTTATACTATGCATAGCATTACGGGCTGGCTTAAAATTAACTTAAGATTAACTAAGTAATGATTATTATTATTATTATAATCAAAAAGAAGCGCTAAGCCACAAGGACTATACAGCGCTGCTACTAAGCAATGATGAAATCAGTGATAAAACATTAATGTAAACAGATAACTATAAAGCACAAGTGAGTATTACAAAGACAGGTCATATGGTTGCATTCAGTTAGGTAGTGATTCTGTTAGGTAGTGTATTTAAAAAATAATAAAGTTAGATTGGGTTTTAGGTTTAACATTTATGTGATATAATTGTGAGAAACATTTAAGATATACAATTTATAATGTTCAGTTATTCAGTATTTATTTGGTTTTGGGTGAGTAAGTAATCTTTGAGAAGAGACTTGAATTTATAAACAGGTTGTGTTTCTTTTATATTTACAGGTAATGAATTCCAGATTTTAGGGCCTTTTATGTGCATTGAGTTTTTGCATAGTGTGAGATGGACACGAGGAACATCAAAGAGTGATCTGTGCCCTCAGCCTGGAGTCGATGTGTTCAGTCCATCAATCTTGTAGAATGTACAGCACAGGGCCGTAGACGTGGCTTATATACTGTAGTGAGGTGAGGTGAAGCAGGCAGAGGCGGAGTCATAGTGGTACCATCCACTAGTCGAAGTAGGTCTTCGTCCAAAGGTTGAACAAGTGTTGAAGAATTCTTTGTAACAAGATCCCATGATACCTGGAGTTTACCTGGAGAGAGTTTCGGGGGTCAACGCCCCCGCGGCCCGGTCCGTGACCAGGCCTCCTGGTGGATCAGCGCCTGATCAACCAGGCTGCAGTGTCTGACATAAGTGTCTCAATCTTCAACTTGTCGGTTTTTCAAACCATTCATCACAACTGTCAGACACTGCAGCATCATGGGATCTTGTTACAAAGAATTCTTTAACACTTGTTCAACCTTTGGACGAAGACCTACTTCGACTAGTGGATGGTACCACTATGACTCCGCCTCTGCCTGCTTCACCTCGCCTCACTACAGTATATAAGCCACGTCTACGGCCCTGTGCTGTACATTCTACAAGATTGATGGACTGAACACATCGACTCCAGGCTGAGGGACTGATTACCTCATACTCCTCTTCTCCTTAAGCCTTCCTCTTTGTATTGGACTGATGAAGCCACTGTGTGGCGAAACGTTTCCTGAATAAAGATTCTCATATGCTGCATAAGTGTCTGAATCTTCAACTTGTCGGTTTTTCAAACCATTCATCACAACTGTCAGACACTGC